>NW_028261383.1:1454562-1607062 GCF_051295495.1 Thamnophis sirtalis
CGGAAAGGAAAGGTTTAAATCCACCAAATTGAGCTCAGGTTGTCTTAGCCCACCTGAGATCCTCTTTTTTCTGCTCCGTCTAAAAGGCGAGCAAGGAAACCAATGGCTTCTTTTTTTTAATTGAAAATTTTAAAAACAAAACTTTTACAAATATTTACCTCCCCCCCCCCCCCGACTTCCCAGAACCAATACAGGGTAAAATTCTTTAACAAAGATATTCTAAGATAAACTTGAAAGTTAATATCATCTTCCATTTGAGCTTTAATTTAACTCCTCTTTGCTAGGCTAACTCTAAACAGATTATATCATTCCTTGCTTCTTCAGTCATAAACTATCTGGAATTTCTTACTCCCATATTTATTTTGAGTATAGTCAATCCATCTTCTGCACTCCAGTTTATATCTCTCATTTGAGTGATCCTTGAGATATGCTGATATTTTAGCCATCTCTGCTAGGTTTGTTACTTTTAATGTCCATTCTTGAATAGTAGGCAAATCTTCCTTCTTCCAGTATTGCGCCACCAACAGTCTTGCTGCGGTTATTAAATGCAAAATCAAGTTAGTCTCTATAACTGTACAATCAGTGATTATACCTAACAAGAATAACTGAGGGGTAAACTTTATCTTTTTTTAAAGAACATTTTGCATAATCCACCATATTTTTATCCAAAATGCTTTTACCTTTTTACAAGAACACCATATATGATAGTATGTAGCATTGAGACAATCACATCTCCAACATTTGGGTTGTAAATTCGGATACATAGAGGCCAGTTTTTAAGGATCTAAATGCCATCTATAAAACATCTTGTAAAAGTTTTCTCTCAAATTTTGGGCTTGTGTAAATTTTACATTTGTTACCCAAATCTTTTCCTATGTATCCAACATTATTGGTTCTTCAAAATTTTGTGCCCACTTTATCATACAGTCTTTAACTAACTCTGTTTCCAAATCCATTTCTATTAATACATTAAACCATTGGATTTTATGCAAATACTTTCCTCCCCGAGGAAAACCTTACTTCCGCTTTCAAAAGCTGTGTGGAGTCTCAAAAACAACATTTTCCTTTTATTTTATCTATTTTTGCTGGAATGGGGCAGCCCCTTTTTGTTGAGTGTTTTACGAAGGAGAAAACCTAAGGAAGTTTTTTTAAAAAAACAACAAACTTTATTTTTAGACAAACATAAAACAAACAGACATAAACACACACAAAATAAAAATCCTCCAATTACTTACAGTGTGTCGATTTTGTGTTTTCTCACAATAGTCTTCACTTGCAATTTACATAAAGACTCATCCATTCTAATATATATGTATACAATCGTTATAGTTATTAAACTTTCATTTGACTATAGCTATTATTACATCCTTTTATGTAAAATATTCTAAATTTAAGATAAAATTATATTATGGCATTTACATCATCCTGAAATCATCTAATAGTATTACATCTTCATATTCTATTTTACATAGAATTATTTATCTTTTATAACAAAGCTTTTAAACATCCTCTCCATAGTTCTCACCTATAATTTATATAAAATTTCATATTATCTATCAATCAATTATATATATATATATGTATTATTATTAATCATTTATTTAGCAATAACTATTATTACTTTATTTTATACATAATATTCTAAATTTAACTAAGTTTAACTTAATTTTTATTCTAATATTTCATTTCATCTTCCTGTATCCTTCCAGTAGTAGTACAGTCTTATATCTCTTGCCATTTGTGGTATTTGTATTCTAATTGTTTTCTTGATAAGTCTTATGTGAAATTCTCTTGGCACCTTGTTGTTCCTTGCGTATCTTGTAAAGACTCAAAACCCTCCATCTGTTCCTTCCATCTGCTTGCCTTTAGTTATTACCGGTGCTTCTGCCAGAATTTCTCTCATTGTTTCTGCCTTTTCCTCTTCCATGTTCTGAGGTTTGAGATAGGGTTCCAGTTCGTTAACGTCTCCTTTCAACATTCCACTCCTGTCGTTTCCAACCACGTTCGGTTTGCTGCCAATTTCAACAATTTTGTTATTACTTTGTTCATATTTTTCTTCATTTTTTTTGAACTCTATCCTCAAATTTCATCATTTTATAAGTATTTTCAACTCTTCCCTCTATTTTTTCTGTTATTTGTTCTGTGTTCTCCATCCTCCTTTCAATGTTTTTTGTACTTATCTATACTTTTTGAATTTCAAACATAATCATTTGCAATGTTAATTCTTTTTCTTCATGTTGCGCCATTCTTCCAGGTTATAAACACTGCCACTAAAACATCCAAAGCTTGAGTCTGACCACCATTTCGACTTCGCCTTCCAGGAGCTTGCTGCCTCCCCCTCAGGTAAGCAACTAAGCCCTGGTGGCGGGACTCAGGAGGCTTCGGGTGGGCGGCGGCAGCCTAGCTTTAGCAAGGGAAGGCCTTCCATAGCGAGGCCGTGGGCTGGCAGTAACCGCTGTGTGCGATTTCTCCGCGGGTCATTCATGAAGCCAATGATGAAGGAAGACTCGGAGGCAGGTCTTTCTCGGGATGAGCCAACACGGAATAGAATCCGGAGGCCTCTTTTATTGAGCATACACAAGGAAAGAGTGGAGTCACATGGTCTATGTGGACCAATCATGGTTGTACAAGTCTATGGTATATGGTAACTCATTTACTTCCATGTAGACCTCTGAACCTAAAGAATGCCCATAGTCAGCAAATAAATCTTTTACCAGCATGCAAACTTCTGACCTCTAGTTGATATTGCAAAGTCAGCATGCAAACTTCTGACCCCTAGTTAATGCTGAGAGTTAACCAATTGTCACCTCTGACCTACTTAGTACTGAGAGTTAACAGTTTGTGACCTCTGGTCTTATGGTAAATGATTACTGCTATTGTATAGTGTTCCAGCATACCTATGCATCATACTGCAACAGCTGCGGCCTAGTTTTCGCAAGGGAAGGCATTACCCGCCGCAGCCTAGCTTTCGCAAAAACTGCTGGCTGGCGGCCAAAGTGGTCTAGCTTCCCCCCCGTCCCCCTCTCCGGACCTGCTTAGTGATCCTAGCCTTGTTGTCCCTCCACAGTCCAGTTCAGTGTCTTACCTGTTCGTGTTGCCTCTCTGCCTGCCTGCTCCCTGTTGCTTCCATCCATCGCTGCAAGGATCCATCGCATCGGAGTTCTGCTGATTTTGTCTACTGGTAAGTGACCCGGGTTTTTTTCTTTTATTTTTTTAATGTATTTTAAAATAATATTTTATTTATTGTGCATAGGATTTTTAAAAATAGTTTTATTCTGTGTGGATTCTTTTTTTAAATTGTCTTAGACAATTTAAAAAAGATTCTATCCAAAATAAATTAAAATAAACCATTTTTAAAAATTCTATATTGTGCATAGCATTTTTAAAAATGGTTTATTTTAATTTATTTTGGATAGAATCTTTTCTTAAATAGTCTAAGACTATTTAAAAAAAGAATCCACACAGAATAAATTGAAGTACAACTATTTTTAAAAATTCTATGCACATTACATTTCAAAGTATTGAGTATAGAATTTTTAAAAATAGTTGTACTTCAATTTATTCTGTGTGGAATAGTTTGAAATGGTTACAGTGTAAATTATTGCTGGTGTAATACTTAACAACGGTTTTTAAGGATTTCTTTTATTTATAGAAAATCTTTTTAAATTATTTTTGGGGGAATTTTATTTATTAATTGTTTATAAAATATATTTACTACAAGAAATGTTCCTTTTTGCAAATGTTTTCTTTGTGATGCAATATGTTCAGACCAGGTTTATGTGTCTCAAAGTGGCTGCTATTCTATGGGCAGGCCAGCTTTGCCAGATTTAGTGTGTTTCACCCTCGTTGAATTTTATATCGTATAAAATCGTATAATTTTTTTTTTTTTTAGATTATTAACATAATGAGTAAGAAAAGAGGATGCAAATTCAACGATGATCTAAGAAGTGAATTTCCTTTTCTTAAAAAAACCAAAAGCGATCACATGGTAAAATGTGAGAAATGTAATGGTGAATTTTCTATTTTGCACGGCGGGAAGAATGATATTTTAAAGCACTTGGACACACAGAAACATAAAATATATTTAGATACTGCTGCATCTTCCTCCAAAATACAGGAATTTTTTGGGAAAACAACTTATGGAGACGAAGAAAAGAAATTAGCCAAGAAAAATTTTGCCTGTGCTAGAACAAAATCCGAGGCAATTGTGTGTAATGTGCTTTCCCCATATACATTTTCAGAATTAAACAAAAATCTAGAAAAAATTAATTTTATATCCATATATTCTGATATATCTAATAAGGATATAAAGTTATTTCCAACCATTATCAGATTTTTTGATTCGGAAACTGGAATACAAATTAGAATTTTAGATTTTGTTTCTTTGCCCGGCGAAACTTCCGAAATAATTTTCAGTTCCATTATGAATATTTTGGAAAAAAACAATTTAAAACATAAAATAATTGCATATTGTGGAGACAACACGAACACAAATTTTGGAGGAAAACCAAGAAGAGATACAAATAATATTTTTTATAAATTAAACAAAAACCTTAATCAAAACATTATTGGTGTTGGTTGTGCAGTGCAGATAATACATAACGCTATTCAAACAGCTGCTGACTTGTTGCCCGTAGATGTGGGAAATATTGTTGTTAAAATATATTCTTATTTCTATACATACACTGTGCGCGTTGAAATGCTTAAAGAATTTTGTGAAACTCCGGAAGTCGAATATCAGAAAATACTTGGATGCAGTAAAACGCCCTGGTTAGCTCTTTTGCCAGCTGTCGAAAGAATTTTGAAAATATACGATCCTTTGAAGTCCTACTTTCTATCACAGGATAAATGTCCTAGAGTTTTAGAAGAGTTTTTTGAAAAAGAATCTTCAAAAATTTGGCTAGAGTTTGTACACAATCAAGCAGCTGTTTTTCAAAACAGTATAAAACTTATTGAAGGTGACAAAATTTCGGTAATCGAAGTAGCGAATGAAGTTAATAATTTAAAATTTCAGTATCAAGAGCGGTTAGAAAATATTTTTATTCCCATAACTATCCGTAATAGTATAAGCCAGCTAGAAGAACAAGGTGCAATAAATCATGCAGAGATCATCAATGACATTCAAAAGTTCTATAGTAACTGCGTAGATTATTTAGAAGAGTGGGCGGTACAGTACAATGATATTGAACATTTTCATTGGGTTGCATTAAAACAAGAACTTGATTGGAATGATGTGCAAAACTCATTCGATCATATTAATCAAAATTTCCCAAATAATAATATTTCTGAAAATAATCTTTTTGATGAGGTATCATTATTAAAAATATATATTGATAAGGAAAAGGTTGAATCTTGGGCATCAGCAAAAATCACAATAGAGAACAAATGGTTAGAAATATTTCATCATTTTCAAACAAACCATATTCCATACAATAATGCATTAAAAATTGTGGAATACGCGCTGTCCTTACCAGGAACTAATGCTGCGACTGACCGTGTTTTTTCTACGGTAAATAAAGTGTAAACATCAGAAAAATCACAATCAAGTGTTGAAACTTTGAAAACCATTTTATGTGTGAATTATAATTTAACAAATTCTTGTGAAAAATTTCATGACCTTTTAAACAACGACAGCAATCTACTAAAAAAAATTCACTCAAGTGAGAAATATGCCAAAGAATAAAATAATACTGTACATAATTTTTGTAAATATATTTAATAAATATAAACGTAAATAAATGTATTATATTTGTAAATTGTAGTTATGTTGAAATAAATATATATATATTACAATACTATTTTTGCATTCTATGAAAAATTTTGTTGCTCCATATAAAATTTTTAATCAAGACCCCCCCCCCCCCCCGTCAATGGTGTCCCTCTTACCAATCTGAAAATCTGGTCACCTTACTTTCATCACTTCTCAGCTCCAAGGAACTTGAGAAATCTCCCTCTCTCTCTGATTCTTTCTCTCTTCCACTGTCTCTCTCTGTCTCTCCCTGTTTCCCTCCTCCCCCCTCTCTTCTGGAGGCAGGGGAGGTGAAAAATGGGCCCTTTTCACCAGTTTTTTGGCCTCTTGGGATGTGTGCATCCCATTTTTCATCCTCCCTACCTCCAGAAGCATTTTGCCAGCCAAAAACAGGCAAAATAGGCCCATTTTCCCCCTCCTGGGGTGTTTGTGTGGTCTGTTTTTCAAATCCCTTGCCTCCAGAACCTCTCTGCAGGACAAAATTGTTTCAGTTCCAGCCCATGGGGCTTGTGAAGGTAAGTCCTGTGCTCAGCCAAAGGGTGGGTGGGGCGATGTGGACGGGGCAGCCTGGTGGTCCAGCGCAGGCCGGATTAATGGCTTTGGCGGGCTGAATGCATTTCATGGGAAATGTAGGCAGAGATTGCCTTAGGGGAAATGTAGTTCCATAACATGTGATCACATCTATGTTTCTGATTGGCCACTGGGACATTTTGCCTGCGTGCAAAGTTTATAGCCGGCCAGTTTAAATGCCTTTGTAAACCAGAATAGTAGTGTTTTGTATCTCCGCTCAGCATGGGAGTGAAATCATCATCTTTTTACACCATGTGATGGGACAGATTATGGAAAATCAGAAGTATTTTAATACCGAACTGTAAGTTTTGCTATTAAGAATGCCTGATAATAAACTTGATCTGAATATTCCTAAGCGTGGAATTAACTGCATGCCCCGAGTAAGCCTACAACACTCGAGGAAGAACACTTATGAGCAAAAGATTTCATTGTTCATCTTTTATATTGAGAGGAAAGAAAGAGGAATTCTTCCACCTTAAGACAAAATTAGCTCAATTCAATAATTTAAACTCCCCTCACAACCTTTCTCTCCCCATTGCATTGAGATCAGTCCGTATTAAAACCACATTACACATCTCAACAAATGCTTTAAAGCTTTATATTTTCAAATGCACTTGTGCGATACGCAAGCTCAGAGACCTCGTGTTCTGACAGACCACAGAGAGACCTTCTGACAGCAATCTCTCCACAGCTCCTTCCCGGATTTACACAGGAAGCCTTGGCTGGGCGAGGTGGGGGCAGATCCAGGCAGGGGAAAGAGCCCCCTCTGCCACCCTGGAGGGAAGGGAGGGAGCTGCTCCCTGCATGCAATGCCAGAGCCAGATCTCCCTGAGGAAAACCCTGGCAAGCCGAAGAGCAGAACACTTCATCTTGGTGGGGAGAAGATCTCCTGGCTAGAAGGGTGGCCTGGAGGCCGGAGGGAGAGTAGCCCCACCTACCCCCCTTCTTTTTGTGGTGGAAATTACCCCTTCTTTTTGTGGTGGAAAGAAGCGGGAATCATGGATTTAGTGGAAATCCAGCCAGTGGGCCAAGAGAGGAGGGGCAGGGCTCATATACTCCTCTTGGGCTCCACCTCGTCCTCTCATCCCCTCCCCTTAGCACCTCTTCTCCTCCCCCTCTGCCCCTCCCCTCACAGCCAGGATCAGATGCTCTAAAACCTCCTCTGATGTGTGTCCCTGACAAAGGTTTCTCTGACCATGGGGAGAGTGTCTGCAGGCTGGAAGCGAGGCTGCCCTTCCTGCTCCAGTATGTGTCTGTGTGATTGTGTGCATATGTGTGTGCATGTGTGAAAGCTTAAGCTCTGCGGATAGCCCTGAAAGAATTGCGCAAAGGCACTGCAAGAGTTGGGGGGGTGGGGTGCTTGAAGGTCTCTGAAATCGGTCAGTGCATTGGAAGAAACCATCAAGATGAAGTCCAACAATGCATAGTTGTGAATAGGAAAACTCAAAGGTCAGATGGGGCACAGCATGTGTGAAAAGGGAAGGGAGGGATCCGCTCCCTGCAGGCAACGCCGAAGCCGGATCACCCCAAAGAAAAGCCTGCGAGCCAAAGACCGGGGTCCGCAGTTCCCTTCCTGCTATGGGTGGAGGAGATCTCCTAGCTGGAGGGGCGGACTGGAGGGAGAACAGCCTTACCTGAGAGGGATCCAGAAGCCTCTCCAGGGGGATCCAGTGCCGACCCTCCAAAGAAGAAGCGGAACTGGAGGCAGGAACCAGACGTCCAGCTTTGGAGAGGGGGAGGGAAGGGGAGGTGGGGGATTATATTATCCCCTTGGACTCCGCCCTCACCTTGAAGCCCCGCCTCTTCTTTCCCCTCCGCCTCTCCCCTCTTATCTTCCTTCCCAGCCAGGAGTGCGTGCTCTGAAACTTCTGTTCCTCCAATCGGCATCGGTGTCAAGGGTGCCTCTGCCCATGGGAAGAGTGTCCCTCTGCACATTGGAAGTGGGGCTGCTCCTCTTGCTCCAGGGTGTGTGCATGTGTGAAAGCTTAAGCTCTGCGGATGGCCCTGACAGAGTTGCGCAAAGACTGTTGGGGGGGATGTTTGATGGAGAGTAGGGAGGTGCTTGATGGTCTCTGTGGTTGGTTGGTGGGTTTGCGGCGCTGGAGAAGAGGGGAGGAGGCGCACCTCAAGGCCCGATCATGGCACGGAGGAAGAGCAGCTCCGTCTCCCTTTGATTTACGGGCTCCTCTTTCCTTCCATGTGGTGCCAAGGTGGGAAATCAGAGGTGGAAACCCCAAGTGCGAGGAGCCCCATTACCAAAGTGGATCAGGGCTTGTTTGGAATGGTGATTTGCCGGTGTTAGAACCTGGGTTATCGTTTCCAGCTTTTTTCCCCATTTTATGGAACTGGGAAGGATGGAAGGCTGAGTCAGTCTTGAGCCTGGTGAGATTTGATCTGTCAAATTGCAGGCTGCTGGCAGTCGGCAGAAGTAGCCTGTAGTACTGCATTTTAACCACTGCGATTACATAATTCAAAGTCGTACTTCCGGTGACCTATATGTTCTAAGTAAGATGTGGTCCAATTAATCATGAGTGTGTCGGGCACATGTAGGTAGCCACCAATGATATTCCTTTAGGAGCAGGAGTCCATCCAAATCTCCAGGACATTTTCCCTAAAGTTCATTTGAAATCAACCTCTTTTAATTCAATCCTGGAAGTCAGCAGTGTCCATCTAGAGAAGATGGAGTCAAAAGAATCAAGATGGCGGCTGTTTTAAAGGGCATCATCTATAAAGCTAAAAAAGCAGCAGGACTTTGACTGCAAAGCATGGCACAATCTATTGGCCATCTTGACTTTTTTTGAACTCCCAGCCCTTATCCTGAAAACAGTTCTCTTGATTATTTTGAACAATAATTTTATTAAGGATGTTATACAGAGATCAAACAAAGAAACATAATACAAATATGTCAGTGAATATATGAAAAAGACAAGGTGAAAAGAGAAATAAACCTCTCCAAAAAAGATAATGGGAAAAATAAAGTTTCCCTCTTCATCCTCAGCCAGCATATTCACTACTATATTTATCACCCCATAAAAATGGAGTGAGGCTTGAATGAAGATGCATCTGGCTGATTAAATAAAACAAACGGAGGGATCTTCATTCAAGCCTCATCCCATTTTTCTCCTCTCTGAATCTTCAGTTCTCATTGATCAACACGGCTCTAGTAAAAATTATCAAAAACACCTGGGTGCCTTGATTTATGACTGGAAATCCATTCCCAGTTATGGACATAACGTGAGGACTATCTATACTCTGCAAAACATTATATATAATAATCTCCAAACCCTCGTAGGTCTTTTGTGGCATCATGGTGGTAAGTTACTAATGCAACTTTGTCAGCAAAACATCCTCACACTCCTAATACCAAACAATTGTAGGATTTCCCTCCTGTCACTGTGAAATTGCTGATGAACGGTAAGGTGCGATTTTTTGGGGGAAAAAAGTTTCCGCCTTGTTCACAACTGAAGAGATTTATCTCTGCTATTGACTTTCTGGTACATTTTTAGTTCTGATTTACAATTAAAAGGTTTCTCACACTCTGCACACTTGTGATGCCAGTCTCCTGCGTGATTTCTGATGTGCCTGGAAAGTGCTGAAGGTTGGGCAAAGCATTTCCCACATTCCAGATTTTTTTTTCCCAGTGTGGAATCGTTGAGGCATCAAAAGAATCTTTCCGTAAACAAAGCATTTATCACACTCAGCATTTGTGAGGTTTCTCTCCTGTACGGATTCGGCTGCGAACTCTAAGGGAAAATGAATGAGCAAATGCTTTCCCACAGTCTAAACATTTGTAGTTTTTTCCTCTGTGTGCATTTTCACGTGACTTTTAAAGACTGATATTGAAATATAAAAGCTTCCACATTCGTTGCATTGATATGGCATCTCCCCTGTGTGGGTTTTATGATGTATCGAAAGGTCTCCCACGAGTCGAAAGCCTTTTCCACATTCTACGCATCTGTAGGGCTTCTCTCTCGTGTGGATGCTCTGATGGCTTTCAAGGTGGTGTTTTCGGAAGAAGCATTTCCCGCACTCCGCACATTGATAGGGTTTCTCCCCCTTGTGCCTCTCCTGGTGTCTCTGAAGGTCAGAAGGATCCACGAATCGTTTCTCACATTCTGGGCATTCATAGGGTCTCTCTCTAGTGTGAATTCTCTGATGTCGCACCAGAGTTGATTTCTGGATAAAACATTTCCCACATTCAAGGCACTTTTCGTTTTTCTCCCCTGTGTGTATTTTCCAATGACTGTGAAGTGATGTACTCCGGGTGAAACAATTCCCACACTCAAAACATTTGTAAGGCTTTATTCCCAAATGAATCTTCTTATGGCGCCGAAGACCTGACTCCTGAGAATAGCTCTTTCCACATTCCAAACACTTGTAAGGTTTCTCCCCTGTGTGAATCCTACTGTGGTCTCTGAGATGAGCTTTTTTACGGAAAAATTTCCCACATTCCAGACATTGATGAGGTTTCTTTCCTCTATGGATTTTCTGATGTGTACGAAGGTATGACTTTTGACCAAAGCATAAGTCACATTCCTCACATTTAAAGGGTTTTAGTGTTGGGGGGCTCCTGAGATCTTTGGAGTTTTTACCAGAGAACGATTTCTCACCCTCTGAACCTTGACTGGATCCACTTCCCACATGGACCTTCCTGTGGATCGAAAGGAGGGACTGGAGACTAAAGGATTTTCCACACTCTGAACATTCATGGGTTGTTTTGTGATCTTTTGGGGTGCTGCTTGTGTCTGACGGGGGATCCCAGAATTTCCCATCCTCCATGCTTTCTGGCGGTGGTGGCTTCTGTTAAATTTCTACTATCTACTAATAGCAGATACTATCTCGTGGGTAAATCTTTGCTCACAGCATCTTTTCCTGCTGGAAAGAAGAATACAGGAATTGTATTTTCTTTTGAGAAACACAGAGAATCACAAAAACTTACATTTGGAGGGGACCTTGAAGGTCTTCCAGTCTTGCCTCCTCCTCCAAAATGGGACATGGGTCCCTAGGACACCAGGGACAAAACCTCCAGTTATTTTTATCACTCCACACGCCTAGGAGGCAAACTCTTCTGCTGTTCCTTGCCTCTTATCTTTTTTTCCTTGGTCCCTGCCCCTTGACACAGTGAAAAGGAAGCTCTGAATGTAGTTACTCCCCAACTTATGGCTACAATTGGGACTCGAATTTTGGTCACTCAGTGAAGCAGTTGGTAGATGAGGGGTCAGGTCTGAACAATCATAATCCCAAACTCCTGTTTGGGATCATATTAAGTGATCTGATGGGTTCTTAAGTGGAGGAAGGCCGAGGCAAGGGAGGTGGGGGAGTCTCCGGGGTGGGGGAGGTCCTGGAGACATGGAATAGCCCCCCCCTTCATGAATTGGGGGTGCTGAACTAGGATGCAAAGCTGCAGCCACTCCTGGAAGCCTCAGTTGCCCCAGCGGATTCTGATCTCACAAAGCCCCTTTCTCCACTCTGGAGTTCACAAGGACATCCTCACTGATCTCCTGGAAAGAGAAACGAAAGAGGCTGAGATGCTGAATGTTGTACAAATAGTCTATAAATGACCCGGATGAGGGAGGAGAAAATGGAATTAATTGTTTATGATACAAATAATTTCCCTGGTTCCTTCCCAGCTGGGAAGTAGCAGGGAGGCTGAAAAGAAATGAATCCCAAAAGGGGGGGGGGTGATTCTGCCTAGGAAAAAGGAAGTTCCAGGTGAGTTATTTTTGGCCTGATGTCCCTTATCTTGATGGCTCTAAGTGTTTCCATTGTCAGCTCCATTAGTAGGGCTGCTCTGGGGGTTTCTTCCAGCAGGTGTTTCTGCCTGGTGTTTCCTTTAAGGGGGAAGGCTGGCTTGAGTTTCTTGGCACTTTTTACTGAGGTTTCTGGTGCTATGAGATTCCTGGCACTGTCCTTTTTGGGTGCACTTCCCACGTGACCCGTCAAAAGCGTGGAGGACAAAATCGCGCTCGACGAAAGCGCGCATGTGACGTCATCACAGCGTGACAAAAAAAATCAAAAATTGAAATAAAATTAAAATTAAAGCAAGCCGATTCACATAAAGGTAAGGGTTAGGGTTAGGTTACGGGTTAGGGTTAGGTTTAGAGCGTTAGCGTTAGGTTTAGCGTTAGGTTAAGGGTTAGCGTTAGGTTTAGCGTTACGTTAACGGTTAGGTTTAGGGTTAGATTTAGGGTTAG
This sequence comes from Thamnophis sirtalis, assembly GCF_051295495.1. Classification (NCBI taxonomy): domain Eukaryota; kingdom Metazoa; phylum Chordata; class Lepidosauria; order Squamata; family Natricidae; genus Thamnophis; species Thamnophis sirtalis. The sequence continues at coordinate 1,467,076 of NW_028261383.1, forward strand.
GTTAAGGGTTAGGTTTAGGGTTAGGTTTGGGGGGGTTAGGGTAAGGTTTTAGCTTTATTTTTACATTTTTCGATCACAGCGCGATGTTTTCGTCGCGCTGTGATGACGTCAAATGCGCGCTTTCGTCGAGCGCGATTTTGTCCTCCGCGATTTTGTGGTGGAACCTACTTCCCACACATCCTTAGAATTTGTGCTTTGTATAAAATCCACCAAGAAGGGCTGCCACTTCATAGCCCCTTCATGGAAGGAGGAGGAGAATACTGTTTTTTACTGACTATACCCAGCTTTTAAAATCAAAAGCAAAGTCAGCGAAAAAAGCAAAGGATTTCATTGTTCACCTTTTATATTGAGAGGGAAGAAAGAGGGACTCAATTCAATGTAAACTCCCCTCTCCTAAACCCTCCCCTCCCAATTGCAATGAGGTTAGTCTCAACAAAGGTTTTAAAGCTCCATTTTTCCAAACCTTCCCATACTTTTTATATTGAGAAGAAAGAAGGACGGACTCAATTCTATTTAAACTTTTCTTTCCTCCCAAACCCTGCACCTCCCTATTGCAATGGGATTAGTCTCAACAAAGGTTTTAAAGCTCCATTTTTCCCCGTGCTGGATAGGATTGCTCAGAGACCTCGTCCTCTGACCGACCACAGAGGGACCTTCTGAAGCAACTTACCAAAAAGTTCCTTCCTGGATCCACCCGGAGCCCCCCAGGGAGCTTTGGCCCAGCGGGGAGGTGGCAGATCCAGCCCGGGGACAGAGCCCCCTTTGTCCCCCTGGAGGGAAGAGAAGGAGCCGCTCCCTACAGGCAACGCCAGAGCCGGATCTCCCCGAGGAAAACTTTGCAAACCGAAGAGCGGGATCCGCAGCTCCCTTCCTCCTGGCGGGGAAAAGATCTCCAGGCTGGAGGGAGAGTAGCCCTACTTGCCCCGAGCGGGATCCAGGAATCTCTCCCGTGGGATCCAGCGTCGAAACGGGACACGCGGAGGGAAATGGAGATCCAGTAGGGGGGTGGGAGGGGATGGGGCGGGGCTTCTGCTCTCTTCTCGGGCTCCGCCCCCGCCGTGAAGCCCCGCCCCTTAGGCTCCTCCTCTCCTTGCCCCTTCCTTCCAATATCGCCTCCCAGTTAGGACCACGTGCTCCGAATCCTCCGATAGGTGTCTGTGTCGAGGTCTCCTCTGACCATGGGAAGAGTGCCCCTCTCTGTACATCGGAATGTACAGGCTGCCCCTCCTGCTCCAGTGTCCTTGTGTAGGAGCTGCCTTGTTCCCTGTGTTTCTATTGAGGAACTCCCTTCAAAGTGGCCAAAGAAGCTTTGGGGTCGGAAGCTTGGGGTCGCTGCGCCTCCTCTTTTTTCAGCGACTGCAGCCCCACTCCATTCCGGATCGGTGGGGAGGGCAAAAAGAAGCCCACACTCTCCTCCGGGTCTGCAACGAAAGCTCCACCCGAGCTGCGCCCCTCCCCAAAACTGAACTCCGATGTTGCTACGGGAAATGCTGATCAGGATCCCTGGAAGCGAAGTGGGGAAGCAGGCGCCCGGTAAGGAGGGCGCTCGTCGGGGTGGAGCGGGGCTGCGAGGCGCCCTCAATACTTCTGGGGGAAGGAAGAGGGAAAAAGGGGCTGCTATTAGCAACCCCCCTAATATGCTTCTCCCTCAGTTCTCACTTCCCATCCAGGTTCTGATTCAGCAATGGGGAATTACTGGGTGGAGAGTGTTCTGGGTCCCCTCCTCAAATTCAGAGTGTCCCCAAGAAGGGAATTGAAGCTCAACTTCACGCACCTTTAAAAAATGGGGGATGCAAAAGAAAAACTGAAGTTGTAAAAACACTTTTGCAAAAAAAAAAAAAAAGAGCATCATTTTCATATACTTTTGATGGAATTTGGGGATCCAGGTTTCCTGTCCCCCTTCCCTTGCAGGGATCCGGGCCAGAGCCCCCACAAGCAAAATCAGGGGGACCCCAGTTTCCCTTTTTCCCTTTCGCTTTCTGTCTCCTTCCTCTTTCGAGGCAGGGAACTTTGGGGCTCAGGCTCTATTTCGGGGTCCGGAAGGTCCCACTCCCACCCAGCCACGGGGGGCGGGAGAGGAGTCCGGCTTCCTCTTATCCACATCGGGGGCCTTTCCGCCACCCGTGCCCACCTCGGCCACAACAAGGGAATGAGAGTGGGACTCCCTCTTCGTCCTGCGGGGGGAAAGGCAACGAGCGAGGGGGGCGGAGATTACGCCGAGATCATGCAGAATCCCGCCTCTCTTGTCTTCGACCCCTTTTCCCACTACTGGCATCCCAGCCTCTTTCTCCTCCCTCCCTCCTTCCCCCAGGAGCACCGAGGGCCCCTCTCCTCCCACAGACGAGCCCCCTTCTAACCGGGGGTCTCCTTTCCCCCTTCGCTTGCAGGGATCCGGGCCAGAGCCCCCACCAGCAGAATCAGTAGAGCCCATGGATGCTGCCCCACAAGCCCCCTCAAAGAGAGGGGAGAAAGACACAGATGGTCCCAGCCCCAGAGGCCGCATCGGTGGCTCTGGATTGGGGGGAAGGCAGGGAGCGTTCTCCTTGAATTTGGGAATTGGGAGTAGCCGCGAAAGCGAAAGTACCAATGGGAATCTTTCTCCCTCCTCCTTCTCTCGCAAGTACTGAGGGCGCCTCTCAGCCCCGCTCCTCCCACAGACAAGTCCCCCCCTTACGGGGAGTCTCCTTCCTCCCTTCGCTTCCAGGGATCCTGGCCAGCATCCCCCGGCAGCAACATCGGGGAAATCCTAGCAGAGCCCATCGATGCTGCCCCACAAGCGCTCCCAAAGAGAGGGGAGAAATGCACAGATGGCCCCAGCCCCAGAGGTCGCATCGGTGGGTCTGGATTGGGGGGAAAGGAGCGTTCTCCTTGAACTTGTGAATTGGGAGTAGCCGCGAAAGCGAAAGTACCAATGGGACTCTTACCTTCTGAAGCGTCATCAGTCTCCGGGCAGAGTCTCTTGTCTTCAAACGCTGGAGGAGAGAGTTCAGTTCTTAGGGAGGGGGCGCAGCTCGAGGGGGGCGTTGATTGCAGACCTAGAGGAGGCCGTGGACTTCTTTTTGCCCTCCCCACCGATCAGGCGTGGAGTGGGGTTTCATGGGATGAAAAAAGAGGAGGCGCAGCCCCAGAGCCCGTGAAGACTTGGTGGGTTTCTGAGTCGTCTGACTGCGGAGTCCTTGAGCACCTTAACACACACAAACGCACAAATTTCCCGCGTGGGAGAGTCCCTCCCCTAATCATGTGGGATCGCTGAGACCCCCCCCCGCCCCTCCCGAAAACTCTACCCCTTCAACAGTACCCCCAGCCTTCCCTTTTCACTGGGGAATCCTTCGCTCGGCTGTCTCGGGAAAGACGCAGCTCCGCTTCCCGGGAGAAACAAGCGAGTCCCTTCCTTGAAACACGTGTTTCCCCTGCACTGAACGTCTGGACGAAGCGGCTCCCGCCCCTCAACCTCACATGTGAAGGAATCTCCCTCTTTCTGTGGTTCAGGATCCCGGGTTTTTTGTTTTTGGCAAAAGAGACCCGAATGAAGATCCCGGAATAAAGTTTGGCCGTTTCTCCTTCGCTTTTTTGGGATACCTTCGACCACTTATTCCCCTAATCTCCCGGGACCCTCTTTCAGAAGAAAATGAGATGAAGTGGCAGAGCGGGCTGGGGGGGGGGGGGGCTTTTGAAGGGAGGGAACTTCAGCTGTGCAGGAAAAGCTGCCCTCTCGATTCTGGAGCTGAGGTCAAATGAATGAACCGGGGCTAGAAAGGAAGGTCCAGGCCCTCCTTGGCCATCAGAGCCAGCTGGGGAGACCTGGGGCCGGTCACTCTCTCAGCCTGAACCCCCTCGCAGGGTCGTTGTGAGGAAAATAGGAGGAGGGGGATGTGTGGGGTATCTTCACTGCCTTGAGTGTAAAACTAATAAAGGTGGGAGACAAATCAATATTATAAAGAAAAAAACTCTGCTCTGCAGAGGCCTAGCAGGGTTTCCAGGCCTCTTTCCCCTCTCAGTATATACTGGTATTGCCCCCATAGGAGCAAGCATGAGATCTGTGCTGCTCCCCCAAACTCTCCTCTTTCCTATACTGGGGGCTCTGGGGATTTGGAGATGACCCACCCAAAGAGCCTGAGGCTTTGCAGAAGACCCGCCCAGGCTCAGGGTCTTCAGAGACCCCCACCCAATCTAAATTCTCATGATATAAACTCTGCACCAGTAGCTCTTGCAGATCACTGTAAGAGGTGAAGAAACAACTGCAAGGCAAGAAACAAGGCAGCTCCTACACAAGGACACTGGAGCAGGTTGGGCAGCCTCCTGTACAGAGAGGGGCACTCTTCCCATGGTCAGAAGAACCCTCGACACGGGCATCTATCGGAGGATCCGAGGAGGATTCGGAACACGTGGTCCTAACTGGGAGGGGCGGAGGGGCAAGGAGAGGAGAAGTCGAAGGGGGGGGAGATTCAAGGCGGGGGCGGAGGCCTGGAGGAGAGCAGAAGCCCCGCCCCATCCCATCCCCCTACTGGATCTCCATTTCCGTCCGCGTGTCCCGCTTCGACGCTGGATCCCTCGGGAGAGATTCCTGGATCCCGCTCGGGTCAGGTAGGGCTGCTCTCCCTCCAGCCTGGAGATCTTTTCCCCGCCAGGAGGGAGGGAGTTGCGGATCCCGCTCTTAGGTTTGCAGGGTTTTCCTCGGGGAGATCCGGCTCTGGCGTTGTTTGCAGGGAGAGGCTCCCTCCCTTCCCTCCAGGGGGACAAAGGGGGCTCCGTTCCTAGGCTGGATCTGCCCCCTCCTCGCCCGTCCCAGACTTCCGGGTGGATCCGGGCAGGAGCTTTTGGGAGGTCGCTTTCAGAAGGTTTGGAAAAATGGAGCTTTAAAACCTTTGTTCAGACTAACCTCATTGCAATGGGGAGGGGAGGTTTGGGAGGGAGGAAAAGTTTAAATTGAATTGAGTTCCTCTTTCTTTCTTCTCAATATAAAAGGTGAACAATGAAACGCTGTCCTTTGAGTTTCTCTACTTACACATATGCATTGGTCCCTCCTGGGCTTCCACCTTGCTGGTTTCTTCCATGTTGGCTTATCAAGATCTTCTTGAATTTTAGATCCTATCTCCATTATTTATATCATAAACAATTAATTCCATTTCCTCCTCCCTCTTCCAGGTCATTTATAGACTATCTTCAACATTACAGTCAGCATCTGAGTCTCTTTCATTTCTCTTTGCAGGAGACCAGTGAGGATGTCTCCGTGAACTCCAAAGAGGAGAAAGGGGCTTTGTGGGATCACAACCCACAAGTTTTATCTGTGACTCCGTTCTAGAGAATTTGGAAATCTTGGTTCAGTTGGAGAAGCGGCTTCCTGCGCAAAGGGCCAATCACTTAAGGAGAAATCAAACCGGTCAGTGGTTACGGTCATACCTGGCCTTGACCCAGAGGTGTAACAAGTAACCCAGAGGCCTCTTAACTGCAATTTTAAAAGTGAGTAAATAAATCTTGGTGACATCTTGATTGGGAAAATAAGCATTTTTATTTTTGGTGGGAAAATGAGCAATGTAGAAAAATTGGCTTTTGCTCCAAAGGTGCTGAATGAAAGTAAAATATAGTTCCATTCGGGTCTACACATTGAGTGCTATTGGTCAGCCAGTTATAAATCCATCTGGTGGTGATGCTGTCAATCCCTCATTTTTCTTCTTTTGCAAAGAAGTAGGCCGGGGTCTACTTTGTCACACTCCGTCCCGAAATCCAAGTATATTGTCTGCACTGAATGTTCCTGTTCCATTAATTCTGTCACTTGGTCAAAGAATGCAATAAGGTTTCTCTGCCATGGTCTGTTTTTGACCAACCCATGTTGGATTCTATTAATAGCTTTGCTTGTTTCTAGACTTCCCCAGATCCCTTGCTTGATTATCTTTCCCAGGATCTTCCCAGGTACTGATGTCAGGCTGTTGAGCAATTTCACGGGTCATTAAGCAGACAAGGTCCCAGGTAAGCAATCTGATGTTCTCTTATGTGGGAGGAGAGGCCATGTGAGTCTTGGCACAGGTCATAGGCTGGTTGAGGGGGTCCTGAAGAAGCTTTGGAGAAGCTTTGGGACACGTTGCTTGGAAACAATCTGGAACATGCAACTTGGAGAATGGCACAAGACTGCAAAGGCCACCAGTCCCAGCATTACAGCCGCATTTCACACTGGCAGTGGGGACGCTGGGCTGAAGTCCAGTCCTGGGGTCAGTGGCAGCTGGATGAAAGTGTTGAGGGCCTCCACATTAGGCCCAGCCCCAACATTGCTGTCAAGTCAGGGGTCTTTGCATGGCTGGGATGGAGTGACTGAGACTTCCAGGAGTGGCTGCAGCTTTGCATCCTATTTCAGCACCCCCAACATCCCTTGCCTGGGCCTTCCTCACTTAAGAACCCATCAGATCACTTCATATCCGCAAACAGGAGTTTAGGATTATGATTGTTCAGACCTCACCGCTCATTTACCGACTGCTTCAGTGAATGACCAAGATTCGAGTCCCAATTGTAGCCATAAGTTGGGGAGTAACTACATTCAGAGCTTCCTTTTCACTGTGTCAAGGGGCAGGAACAAAGGAGGAAAGGATAAGAGTCAAGGAACAGCAGAAGAGTTTGCCTCCTAGGCGTGTGGGGTGACAAAAATAACTGGATATTTCATCTTTGGTGTCCTGAGGGCCCATGTCCCATTTTGGAGGAGGAGGCGAGACTGGAAGACCTTCACGGTCCCCTCCAAATGTAAGTTTTTGTGATTCTCTGTGTTTCTCAAAATAAAATACAATTCCTTTGTTCTTCTTTCCAGCATGAAAACAGCTGTGACCAAAGATGTACCCACAAGATACTATCTGCTATCAGTAGATAGTAGAAATTCAGAAAAGCCGCTGCCACCAGAAAGCATGGAGGGTGGGAAACTCTGGGATCCCCCGTCAGACACAAGCAGCACCCCAAAAGATCACAAAAGAACCCATGAATGCTCAGAGTGTGGGAAATTTTTTAGTCTCCACTCCCTCCTTTTGACCCACAGGAAGGTCCATGTGGGAAGTGGATCCAGTCAAGGTTTGGAGGGTGAGAAATCTTTCTCTGGGAAAAACTCCAAAGATCTCAGAATCCCCCCAAGACTAAACCCCTTTAAATGTGAGGAATGTGACTTATGCTTTCGGCAAAAGTCATACCTTCGTGCACATCAGAAAATCCATACTGGAGAGAAACCTCATCAATGTCTGGAATGTGGGAAATTTTTCCGTAAAAAAGCCTATCTCAGAAGGCACGGGAGCATTCACACAGAGGAGAAACCTTACAAGTGCTGGGAATGTGGGAAGAGCTATTCTCAGGAGTCATGTCTTTGGCGTCATAAGAAGATTCATTTGGGAATAAAGCCTTACAAGTGCTTTGAATGTGGGAATGGTTTTACCCGGGGTTCATCTCTTCGCAGTCATTTGAAAATACACACAGGGGAGAAAAACGAAAAGTGCCACGAATGTGGGAAATGTTTTATCCAGAAATCAACCCTGATGCGACATCAGAGAATTCACACCGGAGAGAAACCCTATGAATGCCCAGAATGTGAGAGACGATTTGTGGATTCTTCTGACCTTCGGAGACACCAGAAGAAGCACGAGGGGGGGAAAGCCTATCGATGCGGGGAGTGTGGGAAAAGTTATTTTACACAACGAGAGGTCCAGGTTCATGAGAGGAGCCACATGGGGGAGAAGATATTCAAATGTGGAAAGTGTGGGAAGAGTTATCTTACACAAGGAGAGATCCAGGTTCATGAGAAAAGCCACACCAGGGAGAAGGCATTCAGATGTGAGGAGTGTGGGAAATGTTTTTTCCGAAAACACCACCTGGCAAGGCATCATAAAACCCACACAGGAGAGAAGCCATATCAATGCAACGAATGTGGAAGCTTTTATATTTCCATATCAGCCTTTCGAAGTCATGTGGAAAGTCACACTGAGGAAGAAACTACAAATGTTTAGATTGTGGGAGAGCATTTGCTCATTCGTTTCTCCTTAAGAGTTCACAGCCGAATCCATACAGGAGAGAAACCTCACAAATGTTCAGAGTGTGTATATATGTTTTTCACGGAAATATTCTCTTGTGATGCATCAACGAATCCACACTGGGGGGAAAATATCTGCAGTGTGGGAAATATTTTGCCCAACCTTCAGCACTTCACATTATGAAGTGCTCATTATAGAGGGTCACACAACCAGTGGATATTATAGACCAGTCTAGGATCCGAAGATATCTGAATTTTAAAAAAATCCCAAGGGTTAAAATAAAATGTTTACCATCCACTTAAGAGAGAACACCAACAAAGTCTTCTAGCGGTTGCCAAAAAAGGCAGCTGTAGATTGCTGGGACTCATCGGCACTTTGAAGTGCAGCTTAGAGGTTGGTTCCAACCGTATGAGAGATGAAACACAGGCCAGATGTCCCCCCTGAGAAGCTGCCTTCATTAAGAGACAGTCAAAGGCCTTTCCCACCTTCCTCCCTCCTGAGGGTTAGATACGGAGGTCGTGGGTGAAGGCTGTAGAAAGCCAAAGGCTCAATGCTCCTACGAGATCTCTTTGACCAACAGCCCCAGTCCAGCCCAGGAATGGATGAGGCTTGTCTCAATGGATGGTGGGAAGAGACGCTCCATGGACTGAGACAACAGAGGCTCGTTGGCCAGAGATGAGGCGGGGTTGTAACCCCATTGTTAAGTGAATCTCTGGCTTTCCCATTGATTTTGCTTGTCAGAAGGTCACAAAAGGTGATCACATGACCTTGGGACACTGCAACCTTCATCAATATAAACAAGTTAAGCATGTTAATGTCAATCATGTCCATGTGTTTTTTTTTAGTTTTTATTTCTTTTTTAAAAAAATATGATCATCATCGTTCCATCTTTCCTTAAACAGTGTGTCAAATATCTGTGCAATATCTATCAAAATTTACATCATTTACACTAATATTAATTATCTAATCTTCAAATTATAGTATATTAAACAATTCAACATAGTGAACCTGTTCATTTTTTCCACTTAACATATTTCTAATAAAAAGTAATTATTACATTAAACAGAAGAGTCATCATCATCATAATACTAACAATTATATTATTTATATCTATATCTTAACATATTTTCTACTCTTCTTTAATTTTCTATTTCCAACTTCAATTTTTATTCTCTAACCGTTGATAAAATAATTGTCAGGCCTGCAGCCATATTCCTTTGGGATCTTTGGCCTGCCACACTTTCTATTATTCTACTTTGCCGTTTCTATTGTGGGAAAATGGGAGGGGGGATGGTACGGAGGTAAATGCTATGTAGCCAAAATAAAATTCCTTTCTGGAAGGCCAAGGCCATCCTTTGTCTCTACAGCTCTGCACCTGACCTGAACTGGAAGGGTGGAACTGCCAGCATGGCCGTGGAAGATTGGACCATGTGATGGAGTTGTGGGTGTGGAGGCAAGATCATGAACTTTCAACGGGGTGGGGAAAACCGTGAAACTTTCAGATTCGGGTTTTCCCAGATGTGCCAACATAGCTCTCTCAATGAATTGGAACTTTGAGCAATACTTTGCCTTGGACTCTGATTTAATTTTGGTTGCTATTTGGAACCCTGACAATAATTTCCATATTGTATAAAATGCAGTTTGTTCTTTCTCCTTAATTGCCAACGTCAATCTGTTCATTTCTGCACATTCTAATATTTTCCTAATTACCTTGTCATCAGTAGGAATCTCTTCACTTTTCCAGTGTTGCGCAAATACAATTCTAGATGCAGTTAATACGTGAATAATTAGATATGTATTCTCTTTACTATAAATTTCAAGTAAAATCCCCAACAGCAATATTAAATCAATGTTCTGTTTTATCATCTTTTTCCAACCATGTATGTATTTTTGTCCAATATTTTTTGCTTCTACACATGTCCACCACACATGATAAGACCCAGGTATCTGGTGGCACTTCCAACATTTAGCGGACTTATCTTTAACATCTTTGCTAACCTCGACGGTGTAAAATGCTACCTATAAAACATCTTATACAAATATTCTTTATATGCAGTTGACATCGTTAATTTGTAATTCCTATCCCCCAGTTTCTGCCATTTATTGTATGTCTAAATATTTTTGCCCATGCTATCATTGCCTCCTTTACTTGTTCATCTTCCAGTTTTATGCCCTAGCTATACAATTTCTTTATCAATATTTCTTCTGTTCCTCTGTGTTTTTTATCTAATTCTGTTAATTCTGTATAAAAAAACATATAACTCAACATCTTTCTCATATCTAGAATATATCTGCACTTGTGAATACCATACTATCTCGATCCCTTAATTCTTGTTTAGTTTTGAGTTCCCCCTTTTCATTCAAAATATCTTTATAACTAACAGTATTTCCCATGTTAATAATGTTTGGGTGAGTCAGTGCTTCCATTGTTGAAAGCCAAACTGGTACCTTTAAATAATGTTGCTCTTCAATTTTCTCCCATACTAACATTAATGCTATTTCTTATGTAATGTCTTTGAAAATAACCATGTATCTTACTTTCCCTATATCACAAGAAAGCATGCCCAACTAGTTGCAAATCATTTCCTTCCAAAATCAATAATCTTGATTGTCTCAATACAATCCATTCTTTCATCCATGTTAATATAGCCGCCTGATAATACAATTTCCTGCGATTTCTCCGCGGGTCGTTCATGAAGCCAATGTGGAAGGAACACTCGGACACGAATTCCCTTCGGGACGAACCGACCCAGAACGGAGTCCGGGGGTCCTTTTTTATTGAGCATACACAAAGGAGGGGTGGATTCACATAGCCAATGGGGACCAATCATGATTGTGCAAGCTTACAGTATATGGTAACTCATTTACTTCCATGTAGACCTAAAGAATACTCATAGTCAATAAATCTTTTATCATCGTGTAAACTTCCAATCCTTAATTAATGTTTGAGAGTTAAACAGTTGTAACCCCTGATTTAATCAAGCTTGTAATTAAGAGTCTGTGATTGCTGATCTATTTAGTGTTAAGGGTTAAACAGTTGGTCTTACTGATCCAATCATATGGTTAATCATTATTTCTGTTCTATACACGTTTCAGCACAGCTATGCTATACTGCAACAATTTCCAATTTGGTAACCCAAAACCTCAGCTACTTCTTGAATCCTGCAACATTTTAAAGCTAATTCTTCCTTTTCCCCCTTGCCAAATGTATTCATGTATTATTCTGTTAAGTTCCTCAAAATATATTTTTCAAATTTTATCGGAATTGTTTGAAAGAAGTACAATAATCTTGGCAATATGTTCATATTAACTGTAGCTATTCTTCCTATTAATAATTGCAGACTTTCCCATTTATACAGATCTATATGAATTTAATTCAACAATTTATTATAGTTATCTTCTTTAATCGTTACACATCTTGCTGTCAGCTGAATCCCTAAGTATTTTACTTTCTTTGTAATCTGAATATCTATTCTCTTCATTAACTCTTTTTTGGCTTATCTGTAAGATTTTTTTTACTAAGATCTTAGTTTTCTATTAATTTTCAGATCTACCACTTCTCCATATTCTTCTATCTTTTTTATTAATTTAGGCCCTGTTTCTTGTGGATCTTCCAAGAAAAAAAACTAAGTCATCTGCAAACGCCTGTAGTTTATACGTTTCTTTTATTTCCATGCCTTTTATCTCTATCTTGTCTAATGTTTCTATTTAATACTTCCAGTGTAAATATAAATAATAGTGGAGACAAGGGACATCCTTGTCTTGTACCTATCTTAATGCTTACCTTCTCAGTCATATCGCCATTTAGTTTAGTTTAGTTTTAGTTTTAGTTTTATTAAACATTTATAGGCCGCCCTTTTCCCTGAGGGGACTCAGGGCGGCTTACAATAATAGGGGAGGGGAGTGCAGGACAAAACACAAAAAGAAAATGTGAGTAAAAATAATTAGCGGTAAAAACACAACATTCATTCAACATTCGGGAGGGGCGAGAGTAAAGTCTTATCCCCAGGCCTGACGGGATAGCCAGATCTTGAGAGCTGTGCGGAAGGCCTGGACGGTGGTGAGGGTGCGGATCTCCACGGGGAGATTGTTCCATAGCGTCCATTTACCATTACCTTTGCAGCTTGTTTATAATATATCATCTTAATCATGTTAATAAATGTCTCCCCAAAATCCATCTCTTGTGCTAGCATAAATTGCCAGCTCACATTATCAAACGCTTTCTGTGCATCTAAGAAGATCAACACCATTTGCTTCTCTGGATGTGCTTCATAATACTCCAATGTATTTAAAATTATTCTCATATTGTCTTTAATTTGTCTCTTAGGTAGAAAACCATTTTGATCTGGCTGTATAAATAGATTTAAAAATCTTTTTAGCCTTTCTGCAATTATTGAAGCAAATATTTTGCAATCAGCATTCAATAAAGATATCGGTCTATATTAGTTTTTAATCCGTTGTAGGTCTGCATCTTCTTTCGGTGTGAGGGTAATATATGCTTCCATCCATGAATTTGGTACCCTTGCCTCTAACAAAAGTTGGTTGAATACTTCCAACATTGGGATACTTAAAAGTGTCTTGTAAGCCTTTATATAATTCCCCTGGCAATCTATCCAGACCTGGTGTTTTCCTTTTTTTTTTTTGCCTCTTGATTGCTTCTATTAATTCCACTTTTGATATACATTCATCTAACATTGCTTTCAGTGTCACAGGTATTTTCGGTAGTTCCGCTTTTTATAATATTGTTTTATTTTTTCTTCTGAGATTATCTCGATTATAGTTTCTCGTAGTAGTTTTGAATCACTTTCTTTTTGTGGTCATTTTGATAGTATTTCCTTCATCGTCCACTAATTTCTCTATCAATTTCTTTTCTTTCCCTTTTTAAAATTTATATGCCAACCATCTTCTTAAGTTTATTTGCGTTTTCAAAGAAATTTTCTTTAACACTTGATTTTTCATGCTAGTTTTTTTTATCAAAATTGACATATTTTGTAAAATCGATTTGGTTCTTTTTTTGTGTTGATCTGATGAAAGAAATGTCCTTCTGGGTTCAGCTCCAAGTGGGGAAAAAGACACTGGCGATATGGAGGCTGCTTGGAAAGATGGTTTATTGTTGGACAGGGCCACATGGCTTGAGCCCTGAACAGAAAAGGTGATCACATGCTTTGATGTAGGTGAAGAAGAGAAGGGCTGAGGAAGGGGCTTGCTAGGCTTTTTATAACCTGTTTAGTCCCACCTCTCTGTTTCCTGTTCCTGTGTAAGAAATGTATTCTGATTGGTTGTCAGACTCCCATAGGGCCATGCAGGGGCAACTCTCTGGGCTGTGTTTTGAATCCAGGTTTAGTTGATTTCTCAGATGCCACGTGGTCAGTTGAGTAAAGGGCCAATATTATCATGCCTTTACTCCCATCCCCCCTGGGGCTGCAGTGGAGAAGTCTTTATTATGTAAAAGGGACTAGATTGGCCTTCTTAATGGCCCATTGACAACCTGGGGATGGGCAGGAAGCTACAGGCAGCTATTCTCTCTTTTAAAACATGTTTCTTTGTTTTCATATACAAAGAAATATTCTGCCTTTTCAATATTTCCTAGGATATTGCATTTTTCTGGGACAGGGCTGGATGATAACTTCCCACAGATCTTTCTGTAGTTCTATCCTTAGTCTCTTGTATTTTTCTTATCTCTTTCTATTTTGTCTCTTCTTTTTATTATTTTTTAAAAAAATATTATGAAATGGCCAAAGGGTGTGATAAATGGTCAAAAGTCACTTTTTCCAGGGCAATTTCAACCTTGAAAGGTCACTCAATGAAGTTGTTGCAAGTCGAGGACTACCTGTGCTTGTATTGTCCCTCTGTGAAAAAGCAAGAGATCTGGGCTGCTCCCCAAAACTCCACTCGTTCCTGTCGCGGGGGTTCTGAGGTTTGGGAGATGACCAACGCAAAGAGGGTGACACTGCAGGAAACCCACCCAGGCTCATGGTCTTCAGAGACCCCCTCCCCTCGATTTAAATTCTCGCGATGGAGGATCATCACGTAACCTCTGCACCAGAGGCTACTACAGATCAGTGTAAGGCTTAATGATTGCTGAATTTAAAGCTCCTGAGAGTAAAATTAAACATGTACTATTCAGTTAGTTGGGATCACCAACCCAGTCTTCTAGTAGGGAGAAAAAAGGCTGACTGAAGATGGCTGGGACTTCCTGGCCCTTTGAACCGAGTTTTCCTTAACATAAAATAAACTGAAAAGGGGGAATCTCTCTTTTGGCCTCTCTGCCTGTCCTCATCAACCAGGTCCTTTCAAAATGTACACAATGACGTTTCCTGCCATTCCGAGAGGGACAATAGCTGGAAAGGACAACCCAGGTTCTAACACTGGCCAATCATCATCCCAAACAATCCCTGATCCACTCGGGTAACGGAGTTCCTCCTACTCAAGGTTTCCCCCTCCGATTTCCCACCTTGGCACCCCATGGAAGGAAAGAGGAGCTCCTAAATCGAAGGGAGACGGAGCTGCTCTTCCTCCGGGCCAGGATCGGGCCTCGAGGTGCGCCTCCTCCCCTCTTATCCGGAGCCGCAAACCCACCGATCGACCACAGAGACCATCATGCACCCCCCCCCAACTCTCCATCAACCCCCCCCCCCCCAACAGTCTTTGCGCAACTCTGTCAGGGCCATCCGCAGAGCTTAAGCTTTCACACATGCACACACACCCTGGAGCAAGAGGAGCAGCCCCGCTTCCAATGTGCAGAGAGGGACACTCTTCCCATGGGCAGAGGCACCCTCGACACCGACGCCGATCGGAGGAACAGAAGAAGTTTCGGAGCACACGCTCCTGGCTGGGAAGGAAGATAAGTGGGGAGGGGCGGGGGGGGTAGAAGAGGCGGGGGGCCAAGGGGCGGGGCTTCAAGGCGAGGGCGGAGTCCGAGGAGATAGTATAATCCCCCGCCCCGCCTTCCCTCCCCCTCTCCCAAACTAGACCTCCGGTTCCTGCCTCGTGTTCCGCTTCTTCCTTGGAGGGTCGGCGCTGGATCCCCCGGGAGAGGCTTCTGGATCCCTCTCAGGTAAGGCTGTTCTCCCTCCCGTCCGCCCCTCCAGCCAGGAGATCTCCTGCCCCCCAGGAGGAAGGGAGCTGCGGATCCCGCTCTTCGGCTCGCAGGCTTTTCCTTAGGGGGATCCGGCTTGGGCGTTGCCTGCAGGGATCGTATCCCTCCCTTCCCTTTTCACGCATGCTGTGTGCCCCATCGGACCTTTGAGTTTTCCTATTCACAACTATGCATTGGGCTCTGTTGGACTTCATCTTGATGGTTTCTTCCATATTCACTTATCAAGACCTTCTTGAAGTTGCGATTCTCTCTCTGTTATTTTGTATACTCAAAAAATAGTCCTATTTTCTCCTCCCTCTTATGGATTATGTTCAGCATTCCCATCAGCAATCAGGCCTTTTTCTTTACTCTTTGCAGGAGACCAGTGGGAATGAGACCCTAAATTCCAGAGAGGAGAAGGGGCGTCCTTGTTCGGAGTTCCCCTCTAGAGAATTTGGAAATCGTGGCCCGGATGGAGAGTCAGCTTCCTGCACAAAGGGCCAGCCGATTAAGGAGCAATTAATCCTAATTAGTCAGCAGTGAGGGTCATCCCAGGCCTTGACTCAGAGGGGTAACAAGGGACCCAGAGATCTCTTAAGGTTAACTTTAAAGGTGAGTAAACAAATCTTGGTTTGGAAAATAAGCATGTATTTTTAAAATCTTCATTTGACAAAACAGTAATGCCGTAATAATCCAAGGTGCTGGGTGAAGGCCTAGCTTAGTTCCATTGAGGACTATACGTTGAATGCGATTGGTCAGCCAGTTATGAATCTATCTGTAGTAATTCTGTCTCCCTCATTTTTCTCTCTTGCCACGAAGTAGGCTGTGGTTTATTTTGTCACTTTCCTTGCTGAACTCCAATAATATTGTGTCCAAGTAGTTTTGCTGCTCCCAATAATTCTGCCACTTGGTGAAAGAATGCAATAAGTTCTAACAGCCCTGATCTGTTTTTGACCAACTCATGTTGGCCTCTAATGCTAGCTTTTCACAGTCTTTAGTCTTTCACAGATCCATTGTTTGATTATCTTTTTAGGGATTTTCCCAGAGGTTTTTTGTAAAAAGTTTTTTTTTCCTTTCAAATTCATTCTTACATATACATTCTTATAATTGTTATTTAACACGTGTCAGTTCGGACACATGGAGCCGAGGTGGCGCAGTGGTTAAATGCAGCACTGCAGGCGACTGCAGTTCCGGCTGTTCAAATCTCACAGGCTCAGGGTTGACTCAGCCTTCCATCCTTCCGAGGTGGGTAAAATGAGGACCCGGATTGTTGTTGGGGGCAATATGCTGACTCTGTAAACCGCTTAGAGAGGGCTGAAAGCCCTATGAAGCAGTATATACGTCTAACTGCTATTGCTATAGTTCATATCATTTTTCCGCCTGTATATTTACGTTTTGATGTTTTCTTATTTCCCCTTCCCCTATATTAATCATGTGTCATCTGAGATACTTATTTCATGTTTTGTTCCTTTTTCTTTCTATTTATATCCTTTTTCAAGCCACTCATAAAATCGCCCCTATGTCCTGTAGCACACTGATTCCTCTTTGTCCTTTATTCTCAATGTCAACCTATTCATTTCTGCACAGTATAATATCTTCTTTATTACCTCCCCTACCGATGGGATTTTGTCTGCTTTCCAGTTTTGTACAAATACAATTCCAGCTGCTGTTATTATTTGTACAATCAAATATGAATCTTCTTTACTGTATTTCTCTGGTAGAATACCCAATAAAAATATCTCAGGCTTAAACTCCATGGATTTATGTATCATTTTCTCTAACCGTGTTTGTATTTTAACCCAATACTTTTTGCATCCCTACACATCCACCAGATATGATAATATGTTCCTGGCAATTGGTGACATTTCCAACATTTAGCTGATTTTCCTTAAACATTTTTGCTAATCTTTCAGATGTCATGTGCCATCTATAAAACATTTTATATAAATTCTCTTTATATGCTGTCACCATTGTTAGATTATAATTCCTTTCCCATAGTTGTTGCCATTTTTCTAATTCTGTTCTATATCCAAAGTTTTTTGCCCATCTTATCATTGTTTCTTTAACCTCTTCTTCTAGGTCAGTGTTTTTCAACCTTTTTTGTGCAAAGGCACACTTTTTTCATGAAAAAAATCACGAGGCACACCACCATTAGAAAATGTTAAAAAAATTTAACTCTGTGCCTATATTGACTATATATAAAGTAATTCTCCCACGGCACACCTTACACTATGTCACGGCACACTAGTGTGCCGCGGCACAGTGGTTGAAAAACACTGTTCTAGGTATATTCTAAGTAGATAATTCTACAATTTTTAAATCATTTTTTCATCTGTTCCCATGAGTATCCTATCTAATTCTGAGTTTTCCATATTAAAACCATACTCTTTGATATCTTTCTCATATCTTGTTTGTATTTGCATTTGTTTAAACCATCCTATATCAATCCCTTGTTCTTCTAATTCTTTCATCTGTTTTAGTTGCCCCTGTGCTGTTAATATATCTTTGTACCCAATAACCTTTTTCATACTACTAATATTTGGATGTGTCAAAGCCTCTACCATTGAAAGCCACATTTGTACTCCCATATAGTGCTTTTCTTTTACTTTTTCCGTACTGCGTATAAACCATTTCTTACATAGTGTCTGAAAATAACCATGTATTCTATTTTTCCCATACCACAGAAATGCCTGCCAACCCAGTTGCATATCTCTCTGTTGCCACTAGATGGCACAGTTCTTAAAAGAGTAGTTAGGAAAAAAGTTCCAAGAGCAATCTCGGAGATCAATTTCTTCAAATATCAATATCAAAATTTAAACCATCCTCCCAAAACTATTTTCTGAATCCTTTACTTATATTGGTGTTTGCTTCTCTGCCACTACTTCCTGGAGGGGTAATCTACTCCCCGGCCTTTTGCTTTCTCTCTTTGTTCTCAGTCATTCATTCAGGGAGAAAAACAAACAAACTTTTGAATACAGTGTGCCCCTGGGGTATTAACAAGATCTCACCTAGACATTTCAAGGCCTTTTCTTTCTCTCCCTTTGTGAAGCTGCCTCAACTTTTGACAACTCACAATGGCTGTCTTTTTTCCCATCTGGGTCCTGGGAGGTTTGTGGCGCCCCCCTTCACCTCTGCTGCCCCCCTTCACCTCTGCCCCTGCTCTCATTCCTCACTGTCCCTTCAAGACAGTTCCAGGCTCAAACGAACCCCTCAGAATGGTGGCCCTTCCCAGGTTTTGTTATCAGGATGGTTGATCTGTAGTTTCCCGGATCCAGGCTTTTCCTTTTGGTAGTATTTTGTAGAATATACAAAATATTTGCCAAGATAGTCAGGATGAAATAGTCATAGTGGGGTGGAGCTCCTAACTACAAAATCAGAAGGACGAAAAGGGGATGAGAAAGGGGTTGCTTGGTTACACCAGCCCAGGGGCCTGCAACCTTAAATACTCAAAGAGCCATTTGGACCCATTTCCCACAGAAAACAAAATACCGGGGAGCTAAAAAAACCTAGCTGGGCCAACTCAACATGACTCACTCCCACCCAGTCACATGAACCCCCCCCCAACCGGCCACGCCTACCCAGGTATTTATTTTCTCTAGGAAACACCCCCTCTCCCCCCCTCTTTCTCCCTCCCTCTCTCTCCCTCCCTCTCTTTCTCCCTCTCTCTCTCTCCCCTCTCCCTCCTTCTCTCTCCCTCCTCTCTTTCTCTTTCTCCCCCCTCTCGGTCTCTCTCTCTCCCCCTCTCCCTCTCTCCCCCTCTCTCTCCCTCTCTCTTTCTCCCCCCCCTCTGTCTCTCTCCTTCTCTCCCTCTCTCTCTCCCTCATCTCCTCTTTCTCTCTGTCATCACTCACTCTCATCTCTCTTTGTCACTCTTTCATTTCTTCCTCCCTCCCCCCCCTCTGTCTCATGTTTCTGTTTCCAAAAATAGGCAAGGTTTTTTTTTTTGTGCTGATGTTTTTTTTTTCCCTTCTTCTTTGGGTGCTTTTTACCATATGATTTAAATCAAGAGTCATTTCAGGTTCCCAGATAAATGAAGCTCTTTCCTCCCGCTGGTGTGGTTACCTGTCTGCTGAACCCATCACTGGATGGCCCCGCCCCTTCCCCTCCCAGTCACTCATTGCGTGAGAAGGTCCCTCCTCCTCCTGGAGCCCATTACAACTGCAGCTGGGCGATCAAGTCGCGCATCTGCCCGAGTGACAAAGATGTGCGCACAGCACCAACAAGCGCCCGCGAGATGAGAGACAAATACAGGGGGGCTTTCTTCCTGCTCTGGAATGTGGAGTGAATTTCCATCCCCACCATCGGCCTTCTCAGGCCACATGAAGTGTGATTGGGAGGGGAGGATGAGGGGCGGGGCCAGCCAGCCGACAGGGAGCCACATGGGAAGGAAAAAGCTTCATTTATCTGGGACCCTGAAATGACTCTTGATTTAAAATATATGGTAAAAAGCACCGAAAGAAGAAGAAAGAACATGATCAAAAAACATAAACCCCAACCCTCGCCTGTTTTTGGAAATGTTTCAAGAGGGAAAACAAACACACAGAGACACACATGCGAGAGGGAGGGAAGGAGGAAAACAGAGGGAGGCACAGAGAGAGATGAGAGGGAGAAAAGGTGCGATTTCTCCGCGGGTCGTTCATGAAGCCAATGTGGAAGAAACACTCGGACACGAATTTCCTTCGGGATGAAACCGACCCAGAACGAAGTCTGGGGGTCCTTTTTTATTGAGCATACACAAGGGAGGGGTGGATTCACATAGCCAATGGGGACCAATCATGATTGTGCAAGCTTACAGTATATGGTAACTCATTTACTTCCATGTAGACCTAAAGAATACCCATAGTCAATAAACCTTTTATCATCGTGTAAACTTCCAATCCTTAATTAATGTTTGAGAGTTAAACAGTTGTAACCCCTGATTTAATCAACGAACTCCCTGATTTAATCAACGCTTATAATTAAGAGTCTGTGATTGCTGATCTTACTTAGTGTTAGGAGGTAAACAGTTGGTCTTACTGATCCAATCATATGGTTAATCATTGCTTCTATTCTATACGCGTTTCAGCATAGCTAATGTATGCCTGCGCGTATTGCAACAAAAAGGGGAGAAAAAAGAGAAATCAGAAAATGATGAAGGGAGAAAATGAGAGGAAAAAGAGAAACAAAAGAGAAAAGCAGGGGGAGAGAGGGCTAGGGACACAGAAATGAGAGCTGGAGGGAGAGTAAGAGGGAAATGAGAGAGAGAGAGAGAGAGAAGGGGAGGGAAAGAGAGGGGGAGGAAAAAGAAAAAAGTGTGAGAGAAGCAGGGGAGAGAGAGGGCTAGGAATTCCAGTGTGTGTGTGTGAGATGTTACAGGATGGGAGTGATGTTGAGTTGGCCACACCCACCCAGGTTTTGTAGCTCCCCGTGTTTTATTTTCGGTGGGAGACGGGTCCGAATGGCTCTTCGGGTGTTTAAGGTTGCAGACCCCTGTCTTGGAGCAGCCCCCACCCCGAGGGAGCCCCACAATTATTGCCTAGGCCAGGAGTCCTCAAACGTTTTCAACGAGGGGTAAATTCATGGTCCCCGGATTGGCTGGCGGGAGGGGGAGGTAGCTAGGTGGCCATTTGACCGGGTGAGTGGGACCAATTTCGTAGGCCATTGAGCAATGCATACAAATTAAACTTTAATTTGTTTTGCTCCTGGGGGTGTTTTATTTGCTTTTTGTTTCCATGTTGCTCTTTTGGTTGACTTCTCTTTTTGCTAGATGTTTCTTTTAAGTTGTTCAGAAGGCCTCCCTGGCCTCCTGAAGGTGGGTGGGCGAGGCAGCCTAGCGGTCCCACACGGGCTGGATTAATGGCGCGTACTGAGGAGCCTGGGCAGTGGGTGGGATTGGAGGACCTTCATGGTCCCTAAGGCTGAGATGTGTTTTCTGAAAAGGAAATATTATTCTCTCTTTCTCTCTTTCTTTCTTAGAGCGAGGCAGCAGTTGCCAAAAAGGATGGAGGGAGGGAAACTCCTGGATCCCCCATCAGACACAAGCAGCACTCCAAGTAACCAGGAACACCCAGAGGGTTGGATATCCTTCCCTCTCTGCTGCATCATTTTGACCCACCAGAACGTCCATGTGGGAAGCAGTCAAGGTTTGGAGAACGTGGAATCCTCCTCTGGGAAAGAAGCCGGAGGTCTCAGAAGCCCCCCAGAACCAAAACCTTGTAAATGTGAGGAATGTGACTTACCCTTTGATCAAATGTCAAAGCTTCTTAGACACCAGAGAATCCACACCGAAGAGAAACCTTATCAGTGTCTGGAATGTGGGAAACGTTTCCGTGGAAAAGGCAACCTCAGAAGCCATGAGAGGATTCACACAGGGGAGAAACCTTACAAGTGTTGGGAATGTGAGAAGAGCTTTCGTCAGGAGGCAAGCCTTAGGGCCCATGAGAAGATTCATTTGGGAATCAAATCTTACAAATGCTTTGATTGTGGAAAACGTTTCACCTTGCGTCAGTCTCTTTACAGTCACGAGAAAAGACACAAAGGGGAGAAAAACGAAAAGTGCCTCGAATGCGGGAAATGTTTTATCTTTAAATCAAGCCTGGTGCAACATCAGAGACGTCACACTGGAGAGAGACCCTATGAATGCGAAGAATGTGAGAGAAGATTTGTGGATCATTCTGAGTTCCGGATACACCAGAGGAGGCACAAAGGAGAAAAACCCTATGAATGTGGGGAGTGTGGGAAAAGTTTCCTTACACGAACAGAGATCCGGAATCATGAGACTATCCACACGGGAGAGAAGCCATTCAAATGTGGGGAGTGTGGGAAATGTTTCTCCCTAAAACAACAACTCAAAACCCATCAGAGGATCCACACAGGGGAGAAGCCCTACAGATGCGTAGAATGTGGAAAATGCTTTCGATTCGTGGGAGACCTTTCAATACATCATAGGACCCACACAGGGGAGAAGCCATATCAATGCAACGAATGTGGAAAGTTTTATAGTACCACATCAGCCCTTGGAACGCATATGAAAATTCACACGGGGGAAAAAAACTTCAAATGTTTGGAATGCGGCAAAGCATTTATTCAGTCAGGCTCCCTTATACGTCACAGCCGAATCCATACAGGAGAGAAGCCCTATAAATGCTCAGAGTGTAATAAATGTTTTTCTCAGAAAGTTACTCTTTTAAAGCATCAGAGAATCCATACCGCAGAACAACCACACAATGAGGATGAAGACAATTAATCAGTGGAACAGTTTGCCTCCAGAAGTTGTGAATGCCCCAACATTGGAAGTCTTTAAGATGATGTTGGATAGCCATTTGTCTGAAACGGTATAGGGTTTCCTGCCTAGGCAGGGGGTTAGACTAGAAAACCTCCAAGGTCTGCTATTGTATTTCTATTTAAGAGGGAATCTTTTATCCTTCCTATTCTCTTTTTTCATGGCCTTTTTCATATATTCACTCAGATATTAAGTTTCTTTCAGTGCATATAATCATTAATAAAAGTATTTTTCAAAACAATCAAGAAGGCCTTTTTCAGGAGATGGACTGGGAGGGGCCAGAACAGGCAATATGGCTGTGCAGTCAAAGCGGGGGGAGGAAGTGGCTCTTGGACCTCCACTGGATCAGGAAATGGGGTGCAGGGAGGAGGAATAACCCATCAAGGAGCCCAGGGCCCATCATTGCCAGTGGCTTCTTAGAAGAGCGAGCCGCACTTCTCAGAGGAGGGACAGGGAACATGAGACAAAAGGCTACCGGACAACGCCCCCTAGAGGAGAGATGGGGAATTGTCCAATAGGATCCACCCCAGGTGTGGGTTTCAAACTTTTTTACTACCAGTTCTGTGGGCGTGGCTAGATGAGGGGCATGTGACTGAGTGAGCGTTGACATCACTCACAGACACTCAGTCACATGACCCCCTCACCAAGCCATGCCCACCGAAAGGCCAAAAGTTTTGACAGGGTGGGGCCCCCAGCCTCACCATAGCTAAGGGAGCGTCTGCAAACTACCCAGGAGGAAAAAGGATTTTGTCCTCCCTGGCCCCCAGGAACACTGCAGGGTTGGGGGAAAGCAAAAACGGCCTTTTTTTCCGGAAAATGGGCAGAAAACAGGTTGTTTTTTGCAAAAACAGGTGTTTTTGCCTTCCCCCAGCCCTGTTGA
Source organism: Thamnophis sirtalis (assembly GCF_051295495.1). Classification (NCBI taxonomy): domain Eukaryota; kingdom Metazoa; phylum Chordata; class Lepidosauria; order Squamata; family Natricidae; genus Thamnophis; species Thamnophis sirtalis. The sequence goes on from NW_028261383.1 coordinate 1,490,289, forward strand.
AGCCTGCAGAATGCTTCTGTGGGAAGGCAAAAACACCTCCATTTTTGCAAAAAATGGCCCATCTCTGGGACTCTTTCTGACTGCACTCCGGAGAACCGGGAAGGTAGTGCCTCTCTCAACTCTTTGGGATTTGGTTTTCCCTTCCAAAAGCCTTCGCCTGCCAGCCTTTGCCAAGAGCGAGTCCTCCTAGGCCGGAGAACGACACATTCTCGCATTACACTTAATAGAGCCATTTACTACCAATAACAACAACCCCCTTTTCCCTCCCGTCTTTTGCAGAGTTTTCAGCATTGGTCGCTCCCAGTGACGGTGGGTAGTTTGCATGCACTCCCTTAGCTCTGGCAAAGGTGTTTTGTTGGGGGGGGGGTCCCCCCCTCAATAACTGCCGGGCAGCCAAGGCAGCTGGCAGACGCTTCCCTGATCAGCCTGGGGCTCCCTCGCGCCGCAATCGGACTGCCGTTTCCTTCCTCCCCGGGCTCCGTCTCCCGAGCAGGACAGCGAAGAGCTCCTGCTGCATGGAGAGGAGCATGGCGGGGACAGATATGGCAGCGGGCGATGCACACGAGTCCCCCATGGCGGACCTGATCCCAGGTGGACAGATGCTGCTGCTGCTGCGGGCCCTGGCTGGGTTTGGCGGCTTCTGCCCCTCGTGCCGCGCTTTGCAGCCGCCGGAGCTCCACATGGACTGCTGCAGAGTGCTGGGCCCACCCGCACGGCTTCTCCATAGGCCGCCTCTGGCAGTGCTTCCTGGCCCTGCGGCACTCGCTGCACCTGGACCGCTCCATCCACCATCCTCAGGTGGGAGGCAGCTGAGCATGGCTTCTCGGAGCAGCACGCCGCCCTGATCACATGCTTCTGGGGATTCCCCCCCAAAAAATGACAGCGAAGAGCCTCAGCCTGGTGCTTGCTGCTTCTTCTGGCTCGGGGAGAGGCAGCTTGGCCCCGTCGGTCTCCCTCTCTCTCTCTCCCCCTCCCTCCTTCCTTGAGTGGATCTGGTGGGAGGAGCGGGCTTCCTTTCCAGCCTTGAGGAGGCGGGGAGCCTGTAGCCCGAGGGCGAGGCCAAGCCCCAGCTGCCTCTGGGTTAGGGTGGAGACCCATCTTAAGCCTCCCTCTCTCGGTCTCCTTGCGCTGGGAGCATCCTATTCCAGGCAGGGGCGAAGGAGAAGAACCGACCTTCTCCTCCTGTGGCTGCTGCCCAGCGCTCTCTCTTCTCTCTCTCCCCTTCGCCTCCGCACACTTCTTTACCCGTGCCAGAGAGCTTGGGCTACGCCGCCCTGTGACGCGTCCGCCTTACATGTTAGCATTCTCTTGAGCAAACTTTTCCGTCTTCAGCTTTTGCGAAGAAGTGGCAGGAGCTGGTGGGCCACGCCCGAATCGTTCTTCGAGGATGAAGCGAGTGTGGCACACCCAGAGCTGCCGCTTTTTTCACAACAGCCGAGGACATCTTCCGCTTGGGAGCTCCAACTGCGGGATGGGGGGATGGCTGCAACACCGGCAGCTTCAGGGGGGCTCCTTCCCTCACTGGTCCATTTTCTTACCTGTAGGCGGCTATGCCAGCTTTGTACTTAAAGGCTGCTGCTCCGCACCTTTTGATCTTTCTTGGGCGCGGAGAAAAGCGACCCTGTGAAGGGACCAAGCCTGCTGCTGAACGTGGAAGCCGAGAGGATCCCAGTGGGGCCTTTGGGGGGCATCTGGGGACGGGGGTCACAATAAGGATACCTACCTTCATCCTCCTGGGCTCTTCCAAGAGCCAAGGTGGCGCAGTGGTTAAATGCAGCACTGCAGGCTACTGCTAGATCAGCAGGTCAGCGGTTCAAATCTCACCGGCTCAGGGTTGACTCATCCTTCCGAGGTGGGTAAAATGAGGACCCAGATTGTTGGGGGCAATATGCTGACTCTCTGTAAACCGCTTAGAGAGGCCTGAAAGGCCTATGAAGCGGTATATAAGTCTACTGCTATTGCTATAGAACAATAATGAACATAAGCATACTTGATAGATGATTGGTGGGATTATACATAATTGAAATTAGTGATATATAAGTCTACTGCTATTCCAGCCCTTCAACCCTCACTTATCCTGGATACCCCAAACTTTTCTTCTCCCCCCCCCCCCCCCCGCAATCTTCAGCCCTGAGAGCTTCCTTTGAACAACTTTCAATGCCTCTTTCCTGCCCACGCCCAAATAGACTCCCTTGTAGCCCCCACAAGTCCATCTCAAAGGGAGGGGGCCCCAAAGGGAGAGTTTGGAAGAGAAACTCGGACCCCCACTCAAATAGAAGCAGAAAAGGTGAGAGAGGGGAAGATATTGTCTGGGGGGGTGTTGCAGCTTCAGGGGGCTCCTTCATGCCAGGACCAGAGGGCAGTGTGGACTTCCTTTTCAACCCCCCACCCCATCACTCTCAACGGGAATCTTTCTCTGATTGGAGGGGTGGACTAGATGCCCCCTTGAGGACTTTTAAGGCCCTTAGGAGTCCAGGCTGGGTCTGCCAAGATTTCAAAAGGGGAAAGAGGAGCCAGGGGTCTCTATGGAGAGCCTCCATCCTCCAAGTAATGGTTGTCCCTAAGATGCTTTTCCAAAAGGAAGCTGGACTTTCTTGGATTTTTTTCCCCCTTGAAAACTTAGTAGTGGGAAAAGGGGTCGAGGACAGGAGATGAAACAGTTGTAAATAGTAAATCTGAAAGGTCAGATGGGGAAAAGGGCAGTTGTTTCCTGCTCTTTTTGGAGGCTGCAAAGCACAAAAATTCTGTGTTTCTGGAGCTGCCTTGGATAGGATAGGCATTTTGAACAAAATATTTAAAATATTTTGGGCCTATAAATAAAATTAAACTTGAAACTTGAAAATGATTTCAGGCAGCCTTTCTAGCCATCAGCTTCTCTTACCTGCTTTGTAAGATGGGCCTCTAAACTTCCTTAGGATTTCTCCTTGGTAAAACAACCACCAGGAAGGGGCTGACCCATCACAGCCTCCTCAGGGCAAAAATAGATAAAAATAAAAGGAAAATGTTGCTTTGGACAGACTCCAAACAGCTTTTGAAAGCGGAAGTAAGGTAAACATTCGCATAAAAGCCATTGGTTTCCTTGCTCGCCTTTTAGATGGAGCAGAAAAAAGAGGATCTCAGATGGGCTGAGTTCAATTCGGTGAATTTAAACCTTTTCTTTCCCCCAAACTCTCTCCTCCCCATTGAAACGAGGTCGGGGCGTTTTAATACCACACTATGAATCTCAAGAAATGCTTTAAAACTTTGTTTACTCCGTTTCTGCAATGGGCCTTCCGAGATATATCTTTTAAGGCCCTTTTCCGCCCTCCGGAGGCTTCCCTGAAGGGAGGGTGAAAAACGGCCCTATGAGCAAATCGGAAGTGATTTCCGGTTTGGCTGTTGGGCTGGATTTTCACATTCCGGAGGACCTTGGGGCAATTTTTGCCCTCCCCAGGCTCCTAGAAAGCCTCTGGAGCCTGCGAAGGGCGAAAAATGGGTCCATTGCACGCCAAAAGCAGGGAGCATGGGGGTCGCATGCATAGCTGTTGTGGCCCAGCAGGAGCAGTTGGAACTGCAGATGGACCGATAGCGAGGACCCCTATGAGTCTGCTATGGAAGAAGTGGAGGATCCTGGGCAAAGTTCAGACTCAGAGCAGGGACCACAGAGGCTGGTTGGCCACCAGGATGTGCCTGAGGCATGGAGCAGTGTGGAGTTTGTCCCTGATGCCATGCAACGGAGGGCAGAGAAATGGAGGCAGCAGTTACAGAGACAGACTCATAAGAGATAATGAAGCCCAGGTGGTTGTGGCTTGGCCCCGCCCAAGAGAGTATATAAGAAGAGACTTTGGGAGGAGTCCTTTTGCAGGACACAACCGTTCGTACTAATCTGGAGAACTCCTTGTCTGGTCTGCCTTGTGTTCCCGTGTCTGTTGGAGTCTGGGTTGCTGCCAACGTCTTGCCAGTGAGTTGTGTCTGGGCTTTCAGCCAACAGGATTATAATTGCTGTGTATAAAGAGTGGCAAACAGCTAAGCCTGTGTCTGTGTTCATTACCAGATGGAGGGGAGACAGAACACATAGTATTATGGGTGGGCACACCCGTGCACGACCCCCCCTGTGCTCCCCCCTCTTTTGGCACGCAACGGGGAAAAGGTTAGCCATCATTGCCTTAAAACATTCTGCCGAAAAACAACTTGGTCAAAGGGGGCAGCCATCCCCTACACAAGGCTATAGGAATACTCCACAGATAAGGTAGACAGAGACAGGAGCTTGAACAATAGAACCCTTTAAAGATCACTTTGGTAAGGAATCTTTGTCTCTGATTAAACTTTGTTTCTATCTGCCCAAAATGTATAGAATACTCTTGAGCCACTCTTGCAGGGTGTAGATATTTCTTACATGCATCTGTTTGAATATTTTGGATATAGTTTTGTCACCATCTTTACGATAACCATAAATAAAAGCTGATTATTTTTTGCAAGCCTCGTCTCAAGTCTCACTCTCTCTGGCATTTCACTGGCTCCAGGAAACTGTTGCAACCTTAACAGTACAATTGGCCAATCCACAAACAAGCACGTTAGAAAACCCCAAAACTGGGCTATTAAGCTAACAGGGAACTTTTCAAGGTGTTCACGAAGAAACACGTAAAAAAAAAACCATGGAGATCAATATCCCGGATCGGACTTGGGTGATGAGGGCAGGCAGAGAGGCCAAAAGAGAGAGTCCCCTTTTCAGTTTATTTTTTGTTTAGGAAAACTCTGTTCAAGGGGCAGGAAGTCCCAGCCATCTTCAGTCACCTTTTTTTCTTTCTGCTAGAACAGTGGTCTCCAACCTTGGCAACTTTAAGACCTGTGGACTTCAACTCCCAGAGTTCCTCTGGCTGAGGAACTCTGGGAGTTGAAGTCCACAGTCTTAAAGTTGCCAAGGTTGGAGACCACTGTGCTAGAAGACTGGGTTGGTGATTCCAACTAACTGGATAGTAAATGTTTAATTTTACTCTCAGCAGCTTTTAATTCAGCAATCATTAAGTCATACACTGATCTGTAGTAGCCCCCGGTTCAAAGGTTATATGATGATAATTCCATCGTGAGAATTTAAATTGAGGGGGGGGCTCTGAAGACCATGAGCCTGGGTGGGTTTCCTGATGGGGCTGTTGGTCAAAGAAGAGATCTCCTAGGAGCATTGAGCCTTTGGCTTTCTACAGCCTTCACCCACAACCTCTGTATCTAACCCCCAGGAGGGAGGGAGGTGGGAAAGGCCTTTGTCTCTTAATAAAGGCAGCTTCTCTGGGGGGACCTCTGGCATGTGTTTCATCTCTCATACAGTTGGAACCAAACTCTAAGCTGCTTGAAGACTTTGTTGGTGTTCTCTCTTAACAGGATGGTAAACATTTTAATTTAACTCTTGGGATTTTTTAAAAAATTCAGGTATCTTCAGGTCATAAACTGGTCTATAATAGCCACTAGTATGGTGCTTGTGTGACCCTCCATTATGAGCACTTGAAACTAACTAAATTCACTAAATTTTGGAGTGCCTGAGATGCAACCTGTTACCAATTAACTATTCACACCAAACCGATTACATAATTCAAAGTGGTACTTCTGGTGACCTATATGTTCTAAGTAAGATGTGGTGCAAAATAATCATGAATGTGTCAGGCACATGTAGGTAGCCACCAATGATCTGCCTTTAGGAGCAGGAGTCCATCCAAATCTCCAGGACATTTTCCCTAAAGTTCACCTGAAATCTACTCCTTTTGATTCCACCCTGGAAGTCAGCAGTGTCCATCTAGAGAAGATGGAGTCAAAAGATTCAAGATGGCGGGTGTTTTAAAGGACATCACATATAAAGCTAAAAAGCAGCAGGACTTTGACTGCAAAGCATGGCACAATCTATCGGCCATCTTGACTTTTTTGAACTCCTAGCCTGTATCCTGAAAACAGTTCTCCTGATTATTTTGAACAATAATTTTAGTAAGGATGTTGTACAGAGATCAAAAAAACATAATACAAATATATATCGGCGAATATATGAAAAAGACAAGGTGAAAACAGAAATAAACCCTTCCAAAAAACATAATAGAAAAAATAAACTTTCCCTCTTCATCCTCAGCCAGCAAATTCAACATCAACCCTAAAAGAACAACCATTATAATTTAATTATCTATTGTAGGATTTCCCTCCTGTCACTGAAATTCCTGATGAACGGTAAGGTGTGATTTTTGAAAAGAAAATGTTTCCTGCCTTGTTCCCAACTGAAGAGATTTATCTCTGCTATGGACTTTCTGGTACATTTTTAGTTCTGATTTACAATGAAAAAATTTCTCACTCTCTGCACACTTGTGATGCCAGTCTCCTGCGTGATTTCTGCAAAGTTCTGAAGGTTGGGCAAAACATTTCCCACATTGCAGACATTTTTTCCTCCAGTGTGGATTCGTTGATGCAGCACAAGAGAATCTTTCCGTGAAAAACATTTATCACACTCTGAGCATTTGTGAGGTTTCTCTCCTGTATGGATTCGGCTGTGAACTCTAAGGGCAGATGAATGAGCAAATGCTTTCCCACAGTCCAAACATTTGTAGTTTTTTTCTCCTGTGTGAATCTTCACATGACTTCTAAGGGCTGATGAGCTACGATAAAATCTTCCACATTCGTTGCACTCATATGGCTTCTCCCCCGTGTGGGTTTTATGATGGATCCAAAGGTTTCCATTTTGAGCAAAAGATTTCCCACATTCTATGCATCTGTATGGCTTCTCTCCTGTGTGGACCCTCTGATGCCTTCCAAGGAGGTCTTTTCTGGAGAAGCATTTCCCACACTCCCCACACTTGTACGGCTTCTCCCCCGTGTGGCTCCTCTCATGAATCTGGATCTCTCCTTGAGTAAGAAACTGTTTCCGACACTCCCCACATTGATAGGGTTTCTCCCCCTTGTGCCTCTTCTGGTGTGTCTGAAGTTCAGAAGAATCCACAAATCGTCTCTCACATTCTGGGCATTCATAGGGTTTCTCTCCGGTGTGACGTCTCTGATGTCGCCGCAGGTGTGATTTCTGGATAAAACATTTCCCACATTCGAGGCACTTTTCGTTTTTCTCCCCTGTGTGTATTTTCAAATGACTGCGAAGAGATGAACTCAGGGTAAAACAATTCCCACACTCAAAGCATTTGTAAGGCTTTATTCCCAAATGAATCTTTTTATGGCGCTGAAGATCTGACTCCTGCGAATAGCTCTTCCCACATTCCCAACACTTGTAAGGTTTCTCCCCTGTGTGAATGCTCTCGTGCTTTCTGAGATAGGCTTTTTTACGGAAAAATTTCCCACATTCCAGACATTGATGAGGTTTCTTTCCAGTGTGGATTTTCTGATGTGCACGAAGGTATGACTTTTGACGAAAGCATAAGTCACAAGTCTCACATTTATAGGGTTTTATTCTCGGGGATCTTCTGAGAACTTTGGCTTCTTTTCCAGAGAAGGATTTCTCTTCTTCCAAACCTTGACTGGATCCACTTCCCACATGGACCTCCCTGTGGGTCAAAAGGAGGGAGTGGAGACTAAAAAATTTCCCACACTCTGAGCATTCATGGGTTCTTTTGTGATCTTTTGAGGTGCTGCTTGTGTCTGATGGGGGATCCCAGAGTTTCCCACCCTCCATGCTTTCTGGCGGTGGCGGCTTTTCTGAATTCCTACTATCTACTGATAGCAGATAGTATCTTGTGGGTACATCTTTGGTCACAGTTGTTTTCCTGCTGGAAAGAAGAACAAAAGAATTGTATTTTCTTTTGAGAAACACAGAGAATCACAAAAACTTACATTTGGAGGGGACCTTGAAGGTCTTCCAGTCTTGCCTCCTCCTCCAAAATGGGACATGGCCCCCCAGGACACTGAAGATGAAATATCCAGTTATTTTGGTCACCCCACACACCTAGAAAGCAAATTCTTCTGTTATTCCTTGACTCTTATCTTTTTCTCCTTGGTTCCTGTCCCTTGATACAGTGAAAAGGAAGCTCTGAATGTAGCTAGTCCTCAACTTATGGCTACAATTGGGACTGGAATCTTGGTCATTCAGTGAAGCAGTCAGTAAATGAGGGGTCAGGTCTGAACAATCATAATCCCAAACTCCTGTTTGCGGATATGAAGTGATCTGATGGGTTCTTAAGTGGAGGAAGGCCCAGCCAGGGGATGTTAGGGGAGTCTCTGCGGCGGGGGAGGTCCTTTGAAGACAAAGCATCTCCAAAGTTTCTCCAGGAGCCCCTCAACCAGCCTATGACTTGTGCCAAGACTCACATGGCCTCTCCTCCCACATAAGGCAACCCCAGATTGCTTACCTGGGACCTTGTCTGCTTAATGACCCGTGAAATTGCTCAACAGCCTGACATCAATACCTGGGAAGATCCTGGGAAAGATAATCAAGCAAGGGATCTGGGGAAGTCTAGAAACAAGCAAAGCTATTACTAGAATCCAACATGGGCTGGTCAAAAACAGACCATGGCAGAGAAACCTTATTGCATTCTTTGACCAAGTGACAGAATTAATGGAACAGGAACATTCAGTGCAGACAATATACTTGGATTTCGGGAAGGGGTGTGACAAAGTAGACCCCGGCTTACTTCTTTGCAAAAGAAGAAAAATGAGGGATTGAGAGCATCACCAACAGATGGATTTATGACTGGCTGACCAATAGCACTCAATGTATAGACCCGAATGGAACTATATTTTACTTTCATTCAGCATCTTTGGAGCAAAAGCCAATTTTTCTACATTGCTCATTTGTCCACTAAAGATAAAAATGCTTATTTTCCCAATCAAGATGTCACCAAGATTTATTTACTCACTTTTAAATTTGCAGTTAAGAGGTCTCTGGGTTACTTGTTACACCTCTGGGTCAAGGCCAGGTATGACCGTAACCACTGACCGGTTTGATTTCTCCTTAACTGATTGGCCCTTTGCGCAGGAAGCCGCTTCTCCAACTGAACCAAGATTTCCAAATTCTCTAGAACGGAGTCACAGATAAAACTTGTGGGTTGTGATCCCACAAAGCCCCTTTCCCCTCTTTGGAGTTCACGGAGACATCCTCACTGGTCTCCTGCAAAGAGAAATGAAAGAGACTCAGATGCTGACTGTAATGTTGAAGGTAGTCTATAAATGACCTGGAAGAGGGAGGCGGAAATGGGATTAATTGTTTATGTTACAAATAACGGAGAGAGGATCTAAAATTCAAGAAGATCTTGATAAGCCAACATGGAAGAAACCAGCAATGTGGAAGCCCAGGAGGGACCAATGCATAGTTGTGAGTAGAGAAACTCAAAGGAAGGTGAGAGAGATCAGATGAGGAAGAGCAGGTGTGAAAAGGGCTGCTTTTTCCTGCTCTTTTGGAGGCTGCAAATATTCAAGGCTTCCTGGGCCCTAGAGCTACCTTGGATAGGTCTTTTGGGAAATATTTACAATGATGAAAGGCAGCCAAATTTTGGCCATCAGTTTATTCTGTTACCTGCTTTACAAGACCAGCCTCAAAATGTCCTTAGAATTTGTGCTTTGTATAAAATCCACCAAGAAGGGGCTGCCACTTCATAGCCCTTTCAGGGAAGAAGAAGGAAAATGCTGGTATTTACTGACTCTACCCAGCTTTTAAAATCAGAAGCAAAATAATCATCAGTGAAAAAGCAAAGGATTTCATTGTTCACCTTATATATTGGGAAGAAAGAAAGAGGGACTCAATTCTATTTAAACTTTTATTTCCTCCAAAACCCTCCCCCTCCCTACTGCGATGGGATTAGTCTCAACAAAGGTTTTAAAGCTCCATTTTTCCACCTGCACGTGCTGGATAGGATTCCTCAGAGACCTCATGCTCTGACGGATCATAGAGGGACCTTCTGAAAGCGACTTCCCCAAAGCTCCTTCCCGGCTCCACCCGGAGCTCCCCGAAGAGCCTTGGCGAGGAGGGGGCAGATCCAGGCGTGGACGGAACCCCTTTTGTCTCCCTGGAGGGAAGGGAGGGATCCCTACCTGCAGGGAACTCAAGAGCCGGATCTACCCGAGGAAAACCCTAAGAGCGGGATCCGCAGCTCCCTCCCTCCTGGCGGGGAAAAGATCTCCAGGCTGGAGGGAGAGAAGCCCTACCTGAATCTCTCCCGAGGGATCCAGCGTCGAAGCGGGACACGCGGAGGGAAATGGAGATCCAGTAGGGGGGATGGGATGGGGCGGGGCTTCTATTCTCCTCTCGGGCCCCGCCCCCGCCCTGAAGCCCCGCCCCTTAGCCTCTTCCTCTCTTTGCCCCTTCAGTCCAATATCGCCCCCAGTTAGGACCACGTGCTCCGAATCCTCCTCTGATCCTCCGATAGGTATCTGTGTCACGTTTGGGGTCGAGGGGCGGGAAATGCGGAGGAGCCGCTCCCTCCAGACGTTCTGAGTAAGAGAGACACGTGTTTCAAGAAAGGAATCTCGGTTCTTTTTCCCGGGAAGCGAAGCTGAGCCTTTCCCGAGAGAGCGCAGCGGAGAATTTCCCAGGGGAGTGGAATGTTGGGGGGGGGGGGGCTCGGAAAGGGCTGAGGTGTCAGCGACCCTACATGATTAGGGGAGGGACTCTCCCACGCGGGAAATTTCACACTCTCTGTTTGTGCGTGCGCAGGTGTTTTAAGGTGCCCAAGGATTCCCCGTTCAGTCCTCTCAGAGACCCCCAAGTCTTCGGAAGCTTTGGGGCCGCTGCCCTCCTCTTTTTTCCTCCACTGCATCCCCACTCCGCGCCGGATCGGTGGGGAGGGCAAAAAGAAGTCCACGCTCTCCTCTGGGTCTGCAACGGACGCCCCCTTTGAACTGCGCCCCAAGACTGAACTCTTTCCTCCAGCGTGTGAACACATGAGACTCTGCCTGGAGACTGATGACGCTTCAAAAGGGGAAATTCCCATTGGTCCTTTCGCTTTCGCGGCTACTCCCAATTCCCAAGTTCAAGGTGAACGCTCCCTCCCCACCCAATCCAGAGCCACCGATGCGTCCTCTGGGGCTGGGAGCATCTGTGTCTTTCTCCCCTCTCTTTAAGGGGGCTTGTGGGGCTCTACTGGAAGTGAAGGGGGTAAGGAGGGGGCTCGTCTGTGGGAGGAGAGGGACCCTCGCTGCTCCTGGGGGAAGGAGTGGGGGGAGAGAAAGAGGCTGGGATCTCCGCAGTGGGAAAAGGGGTCGAGGATAAGAGAGGCGGGATCCTGCAGGAATCTCGATCTCCGCGTGGTCTCCGCCCCCTTGCTTGTCGCAATCCCCCCACGCTGGACGAAGAGGGAGGCCCCCCCCATTCCCTTGTTGTGGCCGAGGTGGGAAGGGGTGGCGGAGAGGCCCCCCGATGTGGATAAGACATGCCCCCCGCCACTCGTGGCTGGGTGGGAGTGGGATCTTCCGGAGCCTGAAATAGAGACTGAGTTTCCTGCATCGAAAAAGATGCTTTTTTGGGGGGGCAAAAGTGTTTTTGCAACTTCAGTTTTTCTTCTGAATCTCCATTTTTAAGGTGTGGGAAATTGAGCTTCAATTCCCTTTTGGGGGGAGATCCTGAATTTGAGGAGACCCAGAAACCCCCCCCCCAATCCTATAATGCCCCATTGCTGAATCCGAACCTGGATGGGAAGTGGAAATCGAGGGAGAAGCATATGGGGGGTTGCTCCCCTGAATTGGGTCCCACAAACTTCCTTTGTTGAGGGGCCCTGGACACCCTCCCTTTAAGATGACCTTGGGGGGCTGTAGAGGAATGAACCCCAACTTCATGGAAATGCTGATAGTAGGACAAGTTGTGGGGAGAAGAAAAGTTGGGTATAACCAGGGAATCTGGGAGTCCCCTTCTCACATCACCCAGACACCCCCTGCAGTCAAGCCTCCCCTCCCCAAAAATCATCTGAACTGGTTCTGCAGGACTGTTGCTCAAAGCAGGACCTGGGCCAGGCCACAGCAGCATCAGGATTTGAACCCAGGGCCAGCTGGCTCCCTAAGGGGAGAACCTTCGCCTCTAATTCCTCATTTGTCGCCCGGGATTGCTGCAGCAAGAAGCAACTTCTGGAGGGAGGGTCTGTCCCACAGGCGTAGAACAGGGTCCTTGCTGCTGAAGGGGTGTCTCTCCTTGGGGGGCATCTCCTGGGGGCTCCTTCACTCTAGGCTCTTTGGGGGGGGCGTTTTATCTCTCCAGGAGTTGATGCTGAGACAGGGAATTTAACCAGCCAATTTCAGACTCTGAAACCCCAAGTCTTCACGGGCTCTTGGGCTGCGCCTCCTCTTTTTTCATCCAATGCAGCCCCACTCCACGTCTGATCGGTGGGGAGGGGTAAAAGAAGTCCACGCTCTCCTCTGGCTCTGAAATGAACGCCCCCCTCGAGCTGCGCCCCCTCCCCAAAGACTGAACTCTCTCCTCCAGCGTGTGAAGACAAGAGACTCTGCCCGGAGACTGATGACGCTGCAGAAAGGAGAATTCCCATTGGTCCTTTCGCTTTCGCGGCTACTCCCAATTCCCAAGTCCAAGGAGAACGCTCCCTTCCCCACAATCCAGACTCACAGATGCGGCCTCTGGGGCTGGGACCATCTGCGTCTTTCTCGCCTTTCTTTGGGGGAGCTTGTGGGGCAGCATCGATGGGCTCTGCTAGGATTCCCCCGATGCTGCTGCGGGGGAGGGGGGGTGCTGGCTCCCTGGAAGCGAAGCGGGGAAGGAGGCTCCCCGTAAGGAGGGGGCTTGTCTGTGGGAGGAGGGGGGCCTGAGAGGCACCCTCAGTACTTGTGAGAGAAGGAGGAGGGAGAAAGGGGCTCCTCAGGGTCCCGACTCACCCCCTTCAATAAGCTCCTTCCCCGGAGATCATCCGACCTGGCTCTACGGACCTTTGATCAAAGCAGGACCTGGGCCAGACCATACCAGGCTCAAAGGTGAGGTTGGGAGCATCGGGATTTGAACCCAGGACCAGCTGGCCCCCCGAGGAGAGAACTTTGGCTTCCCATTCCTCAACTGTAGTCCCAGGGCAGCTGCAGCAGGAAGCAACTTCTGGAGGGAGGGTCTGTCCCACAGGCCAACGCAGAGTCCTTGGTGCTGAAGGGACGTCTCCCCTGGGGGTGGGCTTGGGGGGAACTTATCTGGGGGTTCCTTCACTCTGGGCTCTCGGGAGGAAGAACTTTTCATCTCTGGAGGAGCTGCTGGTCCGACGGAAACTTGAAAATTTAGCCAGCCAATGCAGGCAGAAACAGGGCTGCAGGGAGGGGTGTCTGGGGGCCCCAGCGTCTCTCTGCCTCCCCCCTCCTGTTATCTTTTAAAAAAGACTCTGGACTGGCCGCTGTTGGGGGCTCCTCCCCCCCCCCCCGGGACTGAGTCAGAAGGAAAAAAGAATTCTTGAAAATGTTTTACTTCTCATCTAAGAAGCTTCTTCAGTTCTGACTGACTGGGAGGGGGGGGGGAGAAAGGAAGGATTTGTATTGTGTCTCAAAGGAGAAACCCATCAGGAGGAGAGGCCCATCGGCACCTGAAAAGCCCTGGGTGGCTCTTTCTGGGACAGCCACGTCCACCTTCTGGACAGAGAGGAGCCCTGGATGGGGAGAGGGGCCAAAGTGGCCATCTTTGCCAAAATTAGGAGCCCTCCCACAACAGGGGGAGGGGAAAGGACGCCCCTCCTACGGTCTACAACAGGGTCCTTTCAGCAGCCTCAGGAAGGCTCCACACCCCTTTGCACCCTGATTCAAAACCAAAGGATTGTAAGGAATATCAATTCTTCCATCCTCCACCACAGTCAGAACTGGGGAAGCTTCCTGGATGAGAAGGGAAATGTTTTCAGGGGAAAAAAACCAAGAAAGTCCGGTTTCCTTTTGGAAAAGAATCTTAGGGACAACCATGACCTGGAGGATGGAGGCTCTCCATAGAGACCACTGGCTCCACTTTTCCCTTCTGAAATCTTGGCAGACCCAACCTGGCCTTAAAAGTCCTTAAGGGGGCATCTAGTCCACCCCTCCAATCAGATGATTCCGGTTGAGAGTGGGTGGGGGAGGAAGCCCACACTGCCCTCCCGTCTAGTAGAAGAAACGTTTGGTGTATCCAGGATAGGTGGGGCTTGAAGGGCTGGGAGAACCCAGGAGGATGGGGGTAGGTATCCTTATTGTGATCCCCCCACCAAGGCCCCACCATGATCCAAGGGCCCCTCCAGAATGCTAGGAGGACTGCTGGACCATTTGAGCGTCTGCCTGCCCTTTTCTACTCTGGGAAGGTGGAAGCAGTCCATCAGGAAGTGCCTCCCCTTCCCCTCATTTTCCTCCCCCCTCCAGACGCCCCACCAAGGGTGGATCCCTCTGGAAGAGACAATTCCCCATTTCTCCTCAAGGGGGCATCGTCCTGAAGCCTTTTTCTCATGTTTCCTGCCCCTCCTCTGAGAGGTGTGGCTCCCTCCTCTTAAGTAGCTGCTGGGAACTATGGGCCCTGGACTCCCTGATGGGTTCCTCCTCCTCCTTGCCCCTCATTTCCTGCTCCAGTGGAGATCTGAGAGCCACTTCCTCCCCCCACTTTGACTGCACAGCCATCTTGTCAGTCGTGGCCCCTCCCAGTGCGTCTCCTGAAAAAGGCCCTCCTGATTGGTTTGAGCAAGTTTTATTAAGGATTATATGCACAGAAAGAATACAAATATCTGTGTGTAAATATATGAAAAAGACAATGAAAAAAGGGAAATGAATCCCTCCAAAAAAAAGAGAATAGCAAGAAAAAAAACTTTCCCAAAAACAGGCTGTGCGGAGGCCTTCTGAACAACTTAAAAGAACCATCTAGTAAAAAGAAAAATCAACCAAAAGAGCAACATGGAAACAAAAGCAAATAAAACTCCCCCAGGAGCAAAACAAAGAAAAGTTTTATTTGTATGTCTTGTTTATTTTTAAAAAATAATTTTTATTAAATGTTTTGATCTTTAAAAACAATAGTTATGTGTTCTGACCCCCTCGTTCCACACCAACAGACACTCTGAGCCAAAGATAAGTTACGGCATTTAATTAACAGAAAGACAGGTCCTTGGCAGCAAACCGGCACAGACAAGCTTGGGCAGCAATCCAGCACAGATAAGACGTGGCAGCAATCCAGCCTGCCAAGCTCACCATAATGTTCTCCAACATTAGTTCCTGCGTTGACTTCTGCAAGAGGGGCGTGTGCACAAGCAGTCTTTTTATAATCTGGAGAGGAGCCTAATGTAAGGTGACCAGATATTCATATTTGTAAAGAGGGACACCATTGACCGTGTGTGTGTGTGTGTGTGTGTGTGTGTGTGTGTTTTGATTAAAAATTTTACGTGGAGCAACAAAAATTTTCATAGAACGCAAAAATAGTATTGTAATATATATATATATATATATATATATATATATATATATATATATATATATATATATATATATATATATATATATATATATATATATATTTATTTATTTATTTATTTCAACATAACTATAATTTACAAATATAATACATTTATTTACATTTACATTTATAAATATATTTACCAAAATTATATACAGTATTATTTTATTCTTTGTCATATTTCTCACTTGACTGAATTTTTTTTAGTAGATTGCTGTCGTTGTTTAAAAGGTCATGAAATTCTTCACAAGAATTTGTTAAATTATATTTCACACATAAAATGGCTTTCAAAGTCTCAACACTTAATTGTGATTTTTCTGATGTCCACACTTCATTTACCATAGAAAAAACGCGTTCAGTCGCAGCATTAGTTCCTGGTAAGGACAGCGCGTATTCCACAATTTTTAATACATTATTGTATGAAATATGGTTTGTTTGAAAATGATGAAATATTTCTAGCCATTTGTTCTCTATTGTGATTTTTGCTGATGCCCAAGATTCAACCTTTTCCTTATCAATATATTTTTTTAATAATGATATCTCATCCAAAAGATTACTTTCAGAAATATTACTATTTGGGAAATTTTGATTAATATGATCGAATGAGTTTTGCACATCATTCCAATTAAGTTCTTGTTTTAATGCAACCCAATGAAAATGTTCAATATCATTGTACTGTACCGTCCACTCTTCTAAATAATCTATGCAGTTACTATAGAACTTTTGAATGTCATTGATGATCTCTGCATGATTTATTGCACCTTGTTCTTCTAGCTGGCTTATACTATTACGGATAGTTATGGGAATAAAAATATTTTCTAACCGCTCTTGATACTGAAATTTTAAATTATTAACTTCATTCGCTACTTCGATTACCGAAATTTTATCACCTTCAATAAGTTTTATACTGTTTTGAAAAACAGCTGCTTGATTGTGTACAAACTCTAGCCAAATTTTTGAAGATTCTTTTTCAAAAAACTCTTCTAAAAATCTAGGACATTTATCCTGTGATAGAAAGTAGGACTTCAAAGGATCGTACATTTTCAAAATTCTTTCGACAGCTGGCAAAAGAGCTAACCAGGGCGTTTTACTGCATCCAAGTATTTTCTGATATTCGACTTCCACAGTTTCACAAAATTCTTTAAGCATTTCAACGCGCACAGTGTATGTATAGAAATAAGAATATATTTTAAGAACAATATTTCCCACATCTACGGGCAACAAATCAGCAGCTGTTTGAATAGCGTTATGTATTATGTGCACTGCACAACCAACACCAATAATGTTTTGATTAAGGTTTTTGTTTAATTTATAAAAAATATTATTTGTATCTCTTCTTGGTTTTCCTCCAAAATTTGTGTTCGTGTTGTCTCCACAATGTGCAATTATTTTATGTTTTAAATTGTTTTTTTCCAAAATATTAATAAAGGAACTGAAAATTATTTCGGAAGTTTCGCCGGGCAAAGAAACAAAATCTAAAATTCTAATTTGTATTCCAGTTTCTGGAGCTGCCTTGGATAGGATAGGCATTTTGAACAAAATATTTAAAATATTTTGGGCCTATAAATAAAATTAAACTTGAAACTTGAAAATGATTTCAGGCAGCCTTTCTAGCCATCAGCTTCTCTTACCTGCTTTGTAAGATGGGCCTCTAAACTTCCTTAGGATTTCTCCTTGGTAAAACAACCACCAGGAAGGGGCTGACCCATCACAGCCTCTTCAGGGCAAAAATAGATAAAAATAAAAGGAAAATGTTGCTTTGGACAGACTCCAAACAGCTTTTGAAAGCGGACGTAAGATAAACATTCGCATAAAAGCCATTGGTTTCCTTGCTCGCCTTTTAGACGGAGCAGAAAAAAGAGGATCTCAGGTGGGCTGAGCTCAATTCGGTGAATTTAAACCTTTTCTTTCCCCCAAACTCTCTCCTCCCCATTGAAACGAGGTCGGGGCGTTTTAATACCACACTATGAATCTCAAGAAATGCTTTAAAACTTTGTTTACTCCGTTTCTGCAATGGGCCTTCCGAGATATATCTTTTAAGGCCCTTTTCCGCCCTCCGGAGGCTTCCCTGAAGGGAGGGCGAAAAACGGCCCTATGAGCAAATCGGAAGTGATTTCCGGTTTGGCTGTCGGGCTGGATTTTCACATTCCGTAGGACCTCGGGGCAATTTTTGCCCTCCCCAGGCTCCTAGAAAGCCTCTGGAGCCTGGGAAGGGCGAAAAATGGGTCCATTGCACGTCAAAAGCAGGGAGCATGGGGGTTGCATGCATAGCTGTTGTGGCCCAGCAGGAGCAGTTGGAACTGCAGATGGACCGATAGCGAGGACCCCTATGAGTCTGCTATGGAAGAAGTGGAGGATCCTGGGCAAAGTTCAGACTCAGAGCAGGGACCACAGAGGCTGGTTGGCCACCAGGATGCGCCTGAGGCATGGAGCAGTGTGGAAGATCAAAGGGAGTTTGTCCCTGATGCCATGCAACGGAGGGCAGAGAAATGGAGGCAGCAGTTACAGAGACAGACTCATAAGAGATAATGAAGGCCAGGTGGTTGTGGCTTGGCCCCTCCCAAGAGAGTATATAAGAAGAGACTTTGGGAGGAGTCCTTTTGCAGGACACAACCATTCGTACTAATCTGGAGAACTCCTTGTCTGGTCTGCCTTGTTTTCCCGTGTCTGTTGGGAGTCTGGGTTGCTGCTAACATCTTGCCAGTGAGTTGTGTCTGGGCTTTCAGCCAACAGGATTATAATTGCTGTGTATAAAGAGTGGCAAACAGCTAAGCCTGTGTCTGTGTTCATTACCAGATGGAGGGGAGACAGAACACATAGTATTATGGGTGGGCACACCCGTGCACGACCCCCCCTGTGCTCCCCCCTCTTTTGGCACGCAACGGGGAAAAGGTTAGCCATCATTGCCTTAAAACATTCTGCCGAAAAACAACTTGGTCAAAGGGGGCAGCCATCCCCTACACAAGGCTATAGGAATACTCCACAGATAAGGTAGACAGAGACAGGAGCTTGAACAATAGAACCCTTTAAAGATCACTTTGGTAAGGAATCTTTGTCTCTGATTAAACTTTGTTTCTATCTGCCCAAAATGTATAGAATACTCTTGAGCCACTCTTGCAGGGTGTAGATATTTCTTACATGCATCTGTTTGAATATTTTGGATATAGTTTTGTCACCATCTTTACGATAACCATAAATAAAAGCTGATTATTTTTTGCAAGCCTCGTCTCAAGTCTCACTCTCTCTGGCATTTCACTGGCTCCAGGAAACTGTTGCAACCTTAACAGTACAATTGGCCAATCCACAAACAAGCAAGTTAGAAAGCTCCAAAACTGGGCTATTAAGCTAACAGGGAACTTTTCAAGGTGTTCACGAAGAAACACGTAAAAAAAAAAACCATGGAGATCAATATCCCGGATCGGACTTGGGTGATGAGGGCAGGCAGAGAGGTCAAAAGGGAGAGTCCCCTTTTCAGTTTATTTTTTGTTTAGGAAAACTCTGTTCAAGGGGCAGGAAGTCCCAGCCATCTTCAGTCACCTTTTTTTCTTTCTCCTAGAACAGTGGTCTCCAACCTTGGCAACTTTAAGACCTGTGGACTTCAACTCCCAGAGTTCCTCTGGCTGAGGAACTCTGGGAGTTGAAGTCCACAGTCTTAAAGTTGCCAAGGTTGGAGACCACTGTGCTAGAAGACTGGGTTGGTGATTCCAACTAACTGGATAGTAAATGTTTAATTTTACTCTCAGCAGCTTTTAATTCAGCAATCATTAAGTCATACACTGATCTGTAGTAGCCCCCGGTTCAAAGGTTATATGATGATAATTCCATCGTGAGAATTTAAATTGAGGGGGGGGCTCTGAAGACCATGAGCCTGGGTGGGTTTCCTGATGGGGCTGTTGGTCAAAGAAGAGATCTCCTAGGAGCATTGAGCCTTTGGCTTTCTACAGCCTTCACCCACAACCTCTGTATCTAACCCCCAGGAGGGAGGGAGGTGGGAAAGGCCTTTGTCTCTTAATAAAGGCAGCTTCTCTGGGGGGACCTCTGGCATGTGTTTCATCTCTCATACAGTTGGAACCAAACTCTAAGCTGCTTGAAGACTTTGTTGGTGTTCTCTCTTAACAGGATGGTAAACATTTTAATTTAACTCTTGGGATTTTTTAAAAAATTCAGGTATCTTCAGGTCATAAACTGGTCTATAATAGCCACTAGTATGGTGCTTGTGTGACCCTCCATTATGAGCACTTGAAACTAACTAAATTCACTAAATTTTGGAGTGCCTGAGATGCAACCTGTTACCAATTAACTATTCACACCAAACCGATTACATAATTCAAAGTCGTACTTCCGGTGACCTATATGTTCTAAGTAAGATGTGGTGCAAAATAATCATGAATGTGTCAGGCACATGTAGGTAGCCACCAGTGATCTGCCTTTAGGAGCAGGAGTCCATCCAAATCTCCAGGACATTTTCCTTAAAGTTCACCCGAAATCTACTCCTTTTGATTCCACCCTGGAAGTCAGCAGTGTCCATCTAGAGAAGATGGAGTCAAAAGAATCAAGATGGCGGCTGTTTTAAAGGGCATCACATATAAAGCTAAAAAGCAGCAGGACTTTGACTGCAAAGCATGGCACAATCTATCGGCCATCTTGACTTTTTTGAACTCCTAGCCTGTATCCTGAAAACAGTTCTCCTGATTATTTTGAACAATAATTTTAGTAAGGATGTTGTACAGAGATCAAAAAAACATAATACAAATATATATCGGCGAATATATGAAAAAGACAAGGTGAAAACAGAAATAAACCCTTCCAAAAAACATAATAGAAAAAATAAACTTTCCCTCTTCATCCTCAGCCAGCAAATTCAACATCAACCCTAAAAGAACAACCATTATAATTTAATTATCTATTGTAGGATTTCCCTCCTGTCACTGAAATTCCTGATGAACGGTAAGGTGTGATTTTTGAAAAGAAAATGTTTCCTGCCTTGTTCCCAACTGAAGAGATTTATCTCTGCTATGGACTTTCTGGTACATTTTTAGTTCTGATTTACAATGAAAAAATTTCTCACTCTCTGCACACTTGTGATGCCAGTCTCCTGCGTGATTTCTGCAAAGTTCTGAAGGTTGGGCAAAACATTTCCCACATTGCAGACATTTTTTCCTCCAGTGTGGATTCGTTGATGCAGCACAAGAGAATCTTTCCGTGAAAAACATTTATCACACTCTGAGCATTTGTGAGGTTTCTCTCCTGTATGGATTCGGCTGTGAACTCTAAGGGCAGATGAATGAGCAAATGCTTTCCCACAGTCCAAACATTTGTAGTTTTTTTCTCCTGTGTGAATCTTCACATGACTTCTAAGGGCTGATGAGCTACGATAAAATCTTCCACATTCGTTGCACTCATATGGCTTCTCCCCCGTGTGGGTTTTATGATGGATCCAAAGGTTTCCATTTTGAGCAAAAGATTTCCCACATTCTATGCATCTGTATGGCTTCTCTCCTGTGTGGACCCTCTGATGCCTTCCAAGGAGGTCTTTTCTGGAGAAGCATTTCCCACACTCCCCACACTTGTACGGCTTCTCCCCCGTGTGGCTCCTCTCATGAATCTGGATCTCTCCTTGAGTAAGAAACTGTTTCCGACACTCCCCACATTGATAGGGTTTCCCCCCGTCATGCCTCTTCTGGTGTCTCTGAAGGTCAGAAGGATCCACAAATCGTCTCTCACATTCTGGGCATTCATAGGGTTTCTCTCCGGTGTGACGTCTCTGATGTCGCCGCAGGTGTGATTTCTGGATAAAACATTTCCCACATTCGAGGCACTTTTCGTTTTTCTCCCCTGTGTGTATTTTCAAATGACTGCGAAGAGATGAACTCAGGGTAAAACAATTCCCACACTCAAAGCATTTGTAAGGCTTTATTCCCAAATGAATCTTTTTATGGCGCTGAAGATCTGACTCCTGCGAATAGCTCTTCCCACATTCCCAACACTTGTAAGGTTTCTCCCCTGTGTGAATGCTCTCGTGCTTTCTGAGATAGGCTTTTTTACGGAAAAATTTCCCACATTCCAGACATTGATGAGGTTTCTTTCCAGTGTGGATTTTCTGATGTGCACGAAGGTATGACTTTTGACGAAAGCATAAGTCACAAGTCTCACATTTATAGGGTTTTATTCTCGGGGATCTTCTGAGAACTTTGGCTTCTTTTCCAGAGAAGGATTTCTCTTCTTCCAAACCTTGACTGGATCCACTTCCCACATGGACCTCCCTGTGGGTCAAAAGGAGGGAGTGGAGACTAAAAAATTTCCCACACTCTGAGCATTCATGGGTTCTTTTGTGATCTTTTGAGGTGCTGCTTGTGTCTGATGGGGGATCCCAGAGTTTCCCACCCTCCATGCTTTCTGGCGGTGGCGGCTTTTCTGAATTCCTACTATCTACTGATAGCAGATAGTATCTTGTGGGTACATCTTTGGTCACAGCTGTTTTCCTGCTGGAAAGAAGAACAAAAGAATTGTATTTTCTTTTGAGAAACACAGAGAATCACAAAAACTTACATTTGGAGGGGACCTTGAAGGTCTTCCAGTCTTGCCTCCTCCTCCAAAATGGGACATGGCCCCCCAGGACACCGAAGATGAAATATCCAATTATTTTGGTCGCCCAACACACCTAGGAAGCAAATTCTTCTGTTGTTCCTTGACTCTTATCTTTTTCTCCTTGGTTCCTGTCCCTTGACACAGTGAAAAGGAAGCTCTGAATGTAGCTAGTCCTCAACTTATGGCTACAATTGGGACTGGAATCTTGGTCATTCAGTGAAGCATTCAGTAAATGAGGGGTCAGGTCTGAACAATCATAATCCCAAACTCCTGTTTGTGGATATTAAGTGATCTAATGGGTTCTTAAGTGGAGAAAGGCCCAGCCAGGGGATGTAGGGGAGTCTCTGGGGCGGGGGAGGTCCTTTGGAGACAAAGCATCTCCAAAGCTTCTCCAGGAGCCCCACAACTGGCATATGACCTGTGCCAGGACTCACATGGCCTCTCCTCCCACATAAGGCAACCCCAGATTGTTTACCTGGGATCTTGTCTGCTTAATGTCCCGTGAAATTGATCATCAGCTAGACATCAGTACCTGGGAAGATCCTGGGAAAGATAATCAAAAAGGGATCTGGGGAAGTCTAGAAACAAGCAAAGCTATTACTAGAATCCAACATGGGTTGGTCAAAAACAGACCATGGCAGAGAAACCTTATTGCATTCTTTGACCAAGTGACAGAATTAATGGAACAGGAACATTCAGTGCAGACAATATACTTGGATTTCGGGACGGAGTGTGACAAAATAGACCCCGGCCTACTTCTTTGCAAAAGAAGAAAAATGAGGGATTGACAGCATCACCACCAGATGGATTTATGACTGGCTGACCAATAGCACTCAATGTGTAGACCCGAATGGAACTATATTTTACTTTCATTCAGCACCTTTGGAGCAAAAGCCAATTTTTCTACATTGCTCATTTGTCCACTAAAGATAAAAATGCATATTTTCCAAATCAAGATGTCACCAAGATTTATTTACTCACTTTTAAAATTGCAGTTAAGAGGCCTCTGGGTTACTTGTTACACCTCTGGGTCGAGGCCAGGTATGACCGTAACCACTGACCGGTTTGATTTCTCCTTAAGTGATTGGCCCTTTGCGCAGGAAGCCGCTTCTCCAACTGAACCAAGATTTCCAAATTCTCTAGAACGGAGTCACAGATAAAACTTGTGGGTTGTGATCCCACAAAGCCCCTTTCTCCTCTTTGGAGTTCACGGAGACATCCTCACTGGTCTCCTGCAAAGAGAAATGAAAGAGACTCAGATGCTGACTGTAATGTTGAACATAGTCTATAAATGACCTGGAAGAGGGAGGAGGAAATGGGATTAATTGTTTATGTTACAAATAACGGAGAGAGGATCTAAAATGCAAGAAGATCTTGATAAGCCAACATGGAAGAAACCAGCAATGTGGAAGCCCAAGAAGGACCAATGCATAGTTGTGAGTAGAGAAACTCAAAGGAAGGTGAGAGAGATCAGATGAGGAAGAGCAGGTGTGAAAAGAGATGCTATTTCCGGCTCTTTTGGAGGCTGCAAATATTCTAGGCTACCTGGGCCCTAGAGCTACCTTGGATAGGTCTTTTGGGAAATATTTACAATGATGAAAGGCAGCCAAATTTTGGCCATCAGTTTATTCTGTTACCTGCTTTACAAGACCAGCCTCAAAATGTCCTTAGAATTTGTGCTTTGTATAAAATCCACCAAGAAGGGGCTGCCACTTCATAGCCCCTTCAAGGAAGAAGAAGGAAAATGCTGGTATTTACTGACTCTACCCAGCTTTTAAAATCAGAAGCAAAATAATCATCAGTGAAAAAGCAAAGGATTTCATTGTTCACCTTATATATTGGGAAGAAAGAAAGAGGGACTCAATTCTATTTTAACTTTTATTTCCTCCAAAACCCTCCCCCTCCCTACTGCAATGGGATTAGTCTCAACAAAGGTTTTAAAGCTCCATTTTTCCACGTGCACGTGCTGGATAGGATTCCTCAGAGACCTCATGCTCTGACGGATCATACAGGGACCTTCTGAAAGCGACCTCCCCAAAGCTCCTTCCCGGCTCCACCCGGAGCTCCCCGAGGAGCCTTGGCGAGGAGGAGGCAGATCCAGGCGTGGACGGAACCCCCTTTGTCTCCCTGGAGGGAAGGGAGGGATCCCTACCTGCAGGGAACGCAAGAGCCGGATCTACCCGAGGAAAACCCTAAGAGCGGGATCCGCAGCTCCCTCCCTCCTGGCAGGGAAAAGATCTCCAGGCTGGAGGGAGAGAAGCCCTACCTGACCCGAGCGGGATCCAGAAATCTCTCCCGAGGGATCCAGCGTCGAAGCGGGACACGCGGAGGGAAATGGAGATCCAGTAGGGGGGATGGGATGGGGCGGGGCTTCTGTTCTCCTCTCGGCCCCCGCCCCCGCCCTGAAGCCCCGCCCCTTAGCCTCTTCCTCTCTTTGCCCCTTCAGTCCAATATCGCCCCCAGTTAGGACCACGTGCTCCGAATCCTCCTCTGATCCTCCGATAGGTATCTGTGTCACGTTTGGGGTCAAGGGGCGGGAAATGCGGAGGAGCCGCTTCCTCCAGACGTTCTGAGCAAGAGAGACACGTGTTTCAAGAAAGGAATCTCGGTTCTTTTTCCCGGGAAGCGAAGCTGAGCCTTTCCCGAGAGAGCGCAGCGGAGAATTTCCCAGGGGAGTGGAATGTTGGGTGGGGGCTCGGGAAGGGCTGAGGTGTTAGCGACCCTACATGATTAGGGGAGGGACTCTCCCACGCGGGAAATTTCACACTCTCTGTTTGTGCGTGCGCAGGTGTTTTAAGGTGCCCAAGGATTCCCCGTTCAGTCCTCTCAGAGACCCCCAAGACTGAAGCTTTGGGGCCGCTGCCCTCCTCTTTTTTTCTCCACTGCATCCCCACTCCGCGCCGGATCGGTGGGGAGGGCAAAAAGAAGTCCACGCTCTCCTCTGGGTCTGCAACGGACGCCCCCTTTGAACTGCGCCCCGTCCCCAAGACTGAACTCTTTCCTCCAGCGTGTGAACACATGACTCTGCCTGGAGACTGATGACGCTTCAAAAGGGGAAATTCCCATTGGTCCTTTCGCTTTCGCGGCTACTCCCAATTCCCAAGTTCAAGGTGAACGCTCCCTCCCCACCCAATCCAGAGCCACCGATGCGTCCTCTGGGGCTGGGAGCATCTGTGTCTTTCTCCCCTCTCTTTAAGGGGGCTTGTGGGGCAGTATCCATGGGCTCTACTGGAAGCGAAGGGGGTAAGTAGGGGGCTCGTCTGTGGGAGGAGAGGGACCCTCGCTGCTCCTGGGGGAAGGAGTGGGGGGCGGAGAAAGAGGCTGGGATCTCCGCAGTGGGAAAAGGGGTCGAGGATAAGAGAGGCGGGATCCTGCAGGAATCTCGATCTCCGCGTGCTCTCCGCCCCCTTGCTTGTCGCAATCCCGCCACGCTGGACGAAGAGGGAGTCCCCCCCCCCATTCCCTTGTTGTGGCCGAGGTGGGAAGGGGTGGCGGAGAGTCCCCCCCGATGTGGATAAGACATGCCCCCCCCCGCCACTCGTGGCTTGGTGGGAGTGGGATCTTCCGGAGCCTGAAATAGAGACGGAGTTTCCTGCATCGAAAAAGATGCTTTTTTTTTTTGGCAAAAGTGTTTTTGCAACTTCAGTTTTTCTTCTGAATCTCCATTTTTAAGGTGTGGGAAATTGAGCTTCAATTCCCTTTTGGGGGGGAGATCCTGAATTTGAGGAGACCCAGACACCCCCCCCCCAATCCTATAATGCCCCATTGCTGAATCCGAACCTGGATGGGAAGTGGAAATTGAGGGAGAAGCATATGGGGGGGGGGGTTGCTCCCCTGAATTGGGTCCCACAAACTTCCTTTGTTGAGGGGCCCTGGACACCCTCCCTTTAAGATGACCTTGGGGGGCTGTAGGGGACAGAGGAATGAACCCCAACTTCATGGAAATGCTGATAGTAGGACAAGTTGTGGGGAGAAGAAAAGTTGGGTATAACCAGGGAATCTGGGAGTCCCCTTCTCACATCACCCAGACACCCCCTGCAGTCAAGCCCCCCCCCCAAATCATCTGAACTGGTTCTGCAGGGCTGTTGCTCAAAGCAGGACCTGGGCCAGGCCACAGCAGCATCAGGATTTGAACCCAGGACCAGCTGGCTCCCTAAGGGGAGAACCTTCGCCTCTAATTCCTCATCTGTCGCCCGGAATTGCTGCAGCAAGAAGCAACTTCTGGAGGGAGGGTCTGTCCCACAGGCGTAGAACAGGGTCCTTGCTGCTGAAGGGGTGTCTCTCCTTAGGGGGGCATCTCCTGGGGGCTCCTTCACGCTAGGCTGTTGGTGGGGGGCGTTTTATCTCTCCAGGAGTTGATGATGAGACAGGGAATTTAACCAGCCAATTTCAGACTCTAAAACCCCAAGTCTTCACGGGCTCTTGGGCTGCGCCTCCTCTTTTTTCATCCAATGCAGCCCCACTCCACGTCTGATCGGTGGGGAGGGGTAAAAGAAGTCCACGCTCTCCTCTGGCTCTGAAATGAACGCCCCCCTCGAGCTGCGCCCCCTCCCCAAAGACTGAACTCTCTCCTTCAGCGTGTGAAGACAAGAGATTCTGCCCGGAGACTGATGACGCTGCAGAAAGGAGAATTCCCATTGGTCCTTTCGCTTTCGCGGCTACTCCCAATTCCCAAGTCCAAGGAGAACGCTACCTTCCCCTCAATCCAGACCCACAGATGCGGCCTCTGGGGCTGGGACCATCTGCGTCTTTCTCGCCTTTCTTTGGGGGCGCTTGTGGGGCAGCATCGATGGGCTCTGCTAGGATTCCCCCGATGTTGCTGCGGGGGAGGGGGGTGCTGGCTCCCTGGAAGCGAAGCGGGGAAGGAGACTCCCCGTAAGGAGGGGGCTTGTCTGTGGGAGGAGCGGGCCTGAGAGGCACCCTCAGTACTTGTGAGAGAAGGAGGAGGGAGAAAGGGGCTCCTCAGGGTCCCGACTCACCCCCTTCAATAAGCTCCTTCCCCGGAGATCATCCGACCTGGCTCTACGGACCTTTGATCAAAGCAGGACCTGGGCCAGGCCATAGCAGGCTCAAAGGTGAGGTTGGGAGCATCGGGATTTGAACCCAGGACCAGCTGGCCCCCGAGGAGAGAACTTTGGCTTCCCATTCCTCAACTGTAGTCCCAGGGCAGCTGCAGCAGGAAGCAACTTCTGGAGGGAGGGTCTGTCCCACAGGCCAACGCAGAGTCCTTGGTGCTGAAGGGACGTCTCTCCTGGGGGTGGGCTTGGGGGGAACTTATCTGGGGGTTCCTTCACTCTGGGCTCTCGGGAGGAAGAACTTTTCATCTCTGGAGGAGCTGCTGCTCCGACGGAAACTTGAGAATTTAGCCAGCCAATGCAGGCAGAAACAGGGCTGCAGGGAGGGGTGTCTGGGGGCCCCAGCGTCTCTCTGCCTCCCCCCTCCTGTTATCTTCTAAAAAAGACTCCGGACTGGCCGCTGTTGGGGGCTCCCCCCCCCCGGGTCTGAGTCAGAAGGAAAAAAGAATCCTTGAAAATGTTTCACTTCTCATCTAAGAAGCTTCTTCAGTTCTGACTGACTGGGAGGGGGGGGGGAGAAAGGAAGGATTTGTATTGTGTCTCAAAGGAGAAACCCATCAGGAGGAGAGGTCCATCGGCACCTGAAAAGCCCTGGGTGGCTCTTTCTGGGACAGCCACGTCCACCTTCTGGACAGAGAGGAGCCCTGGATGGAGAGAAGGGCCAAAGCGGCCATCTTTGCCAAAACCAGCAGCCCTCTCACAACAGAAGTGGGGAAAGGACGCCCCTCCTACGGTCTACAACAGAGTCCTTTCAGCAGCCTCAGGAAGGCTCCGCACCCCTTTGCACCCTGATTCAGAATCAAAGGACTGCAAGGAATATCAATCCTTCCATCCTCCACCACTCAGTCAGAACTGGGGAAGCTTCTGGGATGAGAAGGAAAACGTTTTCAGGGGGGGGAAAACCAAGAAAGTCCGGTTTCCTTTTGGAGAAGAATCGTAGGGACAACCATGACCTG
The DNA here is from genome assembly GCF_051295495.1 of Thamnophis sirtalis. NCBI lineage: Eukaryota > Metazoa > Chordata > Lepidosauria > Squamata > Natricidae > Thamnophis > Thamnophis sirtalis. Next base: position 1,518,221 of record NW_028261383.1, read on the forward strand.
GAGGATGGAGGCTCTCCATAGAGACCACTGGCTCCACTTTTCCCTTATGAAATCTTGGCAGACCCAACCTGGACTCGTGAGGGCCTTAAAAGTCCTTAAGGGGGCATCTAGTCCACCCCTCCAATCAGATGATTCCGGTTGAGAGTGGGGGGGGAGGAAGCCCACACTGCCCTCCCGTTTGGTGTATCCAGGATAGGTGGGGCTTGAAGGGCTGGGAGAACCCAGGAGGATGGGGGTAAGTATCCTTATTGTAATCCCCCTCACCAAGGCCCCACCATGATCCAAGGGCCCCTCCAGAATGTTAGGAGGACTGCTGGACCATTTGAGCGTCTGCCTGCCCTTTTCTACTCTGGGAAGGTGGAAGCAGTGCATCAGGAAGTGCCTCCCCTTCCCCTCATTTTCCTCCCCCCTCCAGAACCCCCACCAAGGGTGGATCCCTCTGGAAGAGACAATTCCCCATTTCTCCTCAAGGGGGCATCGTCCTGAAGCCTTTTTCTCATGTTTCCCGCCCCTCCTCTGAGAAGTGTGGCTCCCTCCTCTTAAGTAGCTGCTGGGAACTATGGGCCCTGGACTCCCTGATGGGTTCCTCCTCCTCCTTGCCCCTCATTTCCTGCTCCAGTGGAGATCTGAGAGCCACTTCCTCCCCCCACTTTGACTGCACAGCCATCTTGTCTGTTGTGGCCCCTCCCAGTGCGTCTCCTGAAAAAGGCCCTCCTGATTGGTTTGAGCAATACTTTTATTAAAGATTATATGCACAGAAAGAATACAAATATCTGGGTGTAAATATATGAAAAAGACAATGAAAAAAGGGAAATGAATCCCTCCAAAAAAAAGAGAATAGCAAGAAAAAAAACTTTCCCAAAAACAGGCTGTGCGGAAGCCTTCTGAACAACTTAAAAGAACCATCTAGTAAAAAGAAAAATCAACCAAAAGAGCAACATGGAATCAAAAGCAAATAAAACTCCCCCAGGAGCAAAACAAAGAAAAGTTTTATTTGTATGTGTTGTTTATTTTTAAAAAATAATTTTTATTAAATGTTTTGATCTTTAAAAACAATAGTTATGTGTTCTGACCCCCTCGTTCCACACCAACAGACACTCTGAGCCAAAGATAAGTTACGGCATTTAATTAACAGAAAGACAGGTCCTTGGCAGCAAACCGGCACAGACAAGCTTGGGCAGCAATCCAGCACAGATAAGACGTGGCAGCAATCCAGCCTGCCAAGCTCACCATAATGTTCTCCAACATTAGTTCCTGCGTTGACTTCTGCAAGAGGGGCGTGTGCACAAGCAGTCTTTTTATAATCTGGAGAGGAGCCTAATGTAAGGTGACCAGATATTCATATTTGTAAAGAGGGACACCATTGACCGTGTGTGTGTGTGTGTGTGTGTGTGTGTGTGTGTTTTGATTAAAAATTTTACATGGAGCAACAAAAATTTTCATAGAACGCAAAAATAGTATTGTAATATATATATATATATATTTATTTATTTATTTCAACATAACTATAATTTACAAATATAATACATTTATTTACATTTACATTTATAAATATATTTACCAAAATTATATACAGTATTATTTTATTCTTTGTCATATTTCTCACTTGACTGAATTTTTTTTAGTAGATTGCTGTCGTTGTTTAAAAGGTCATGAAATTCTTCACAAGAATTTGTTAAATTATATTTCACACATAAAATGGCTTTCAAAGTCTCAACACTTAATTGTGATTTTTCTGATGTCCACACTTCATTTACCATAGAAAAAACGCGTTCAGTCGCAGCATTAGTTCCTGGTAAGGACAGCGCGTATTCCACAATTTTTAATACATTATTGTATGAAATATGGTTTGTTTGAAAATGATGAAATATTTCTAGCCATTTGTTCTCTATTGTGATTTTTGCTGATGCCCAAGATTCAACCTTTTCCTTATCAATATATTTTTTTAATAATGATATCTCATCCAAAAGATTACTTTCAGAAATATTACTATTTGGGAAATGTTGATTAATATGATCAAATGAGTTTTGCACATCATTCCAATTAAGTTCTTGTTTTAATGCAACCCAATGAAAATGTTCAATATCATTGTACTGTACCGTCCACTCTTCTAAATAATCTATGCAGTTACTATAGAACTTTTGAATGTCATTGATGATCTCTGCATGATTTATTGCACCTTGTTCTTCTAGCTGGCTTATACTATTACGGATAGTTATGGGAATAAAAATATTTTCTAACCGCTCTTGATACTGAAATTTTAAATTATTAACTTCATTCGCTACTTCGATTACCGAAATTTTATCACCTTCAATAAGTTTTATACTGTTTTGAAAAACAGCTGCTTGATTGTGTACAATGGGCTCTACATGGGGTTGCCCCTGAAGTGCATCCGGCGACTACAGCTAGTCCAAAATGCTGCCGCGCGAGTGATAGTGGGCGCACCTCGGTTCGCCCACGTTACACCTGTCCTCCGCGAGCTGCATTGGCTACCTGTTGGTCTCCGGGTGCGCTTCAGGATACTAATGACCACCTTTAAAGCACTCCATGGTAGTGGATCTGGGTACTTGAGAGACCGCCTTCTGCCGATTACCTCCCTAAATCGACCAATTAGATCGCACAGACTAGGCCTCCTCCGAATTCCATCAGCCAGTCAATGCCGACTGGCGACCACACGGAGGAGAGCCTTCTCTGCTGCTGCCCCGACCCTATGGAACGAGCTCCCCATGGAGATCCGCACCCTCACCACGATCCAGACCTTCCGCGCAGCCCTCAAGATCTGGCTCTCCCAGCAGGCCTGGGAATAGGTTTCCAACCATCCGCCCGAGTGTTTGATTGCTGAATGAAAGTTGTGTTTTATTATTTTTCTTTTGTTCACAAATTGTTTTGTTTTGACCTTGCACTTCCCCTCCCCTGTGGTTGTAAGCCGCCCTGAGTCCCCTTAGGGAAAAGGGCGGCATATAAATCCCAATAAACCTCTAAACCTCTACAAACTCTAGCCAAATTTTTGAAGATTCTTTTTCAAAAAACTCTTCTAAAAATCTAGGACATTTATCCTGTGATAGAAAGTAGGACTTCAAAGGATCGTATATTTTCAAAATTCTTTCGACAGCTGGCAAAAGAGCTAACCAGGGCGTTTTACTGCATCCAAGTATTTTCTGATATTCGACTTCCACAGTTTCACAAAATTCTTTAAGCATTTCAACGCGCACAGTGTATGTATAGAAATAAGAATATATTTTAAGAACAATATTTCCCACATCTACGGGCAACAAATCAGCAGCTGTTTGAATAGCGTTATGTATTATGTGCACTGCACAACCAACACCAATAATGTTTTGATTAAGGTTTTTGTTTAATTTATAAAAAATATTATTTGTATCTCTTCTTGGTTTTCCTCCAAAATTTGTGTTCGTGTTGTCTCCACAATGTGCAATTATTTTATGTTTTAAATTGTTTTTTTCCAAAATATTAATAAAGGAACTGAAAATTATTTCAGAAGTTTCGCCGGGCAAAGAAACAAAATCTAAAATTCTAATTTGTATTCCAGTTTCCGAATCAAAAAATCTAATAATGGTTGGAAATAACTTTATATCCTTATGATTAGATGTATTAGAATATATGGATATAAAATTAATTTTTTCTAGATTTTTGTTTAATTCTGAAAATGCATATGAGGAAAGCACATTACACACAATTGCCTTTGATTTTGTTCTAGCGCAGGAAAAATTTTTGTTGACTAACGTTTTGACAACTTGTGATGTACAGTCCATAGATCTGAAGGAATGGTGATTAATAGCATGAAAAGACATAAGTCCTTCTGCTAATGCTAATTTCTTTTCTTCGTCTCCATAAGTTGTTTTCCCAAAAAAATCCTGTATTTTGGAGGAAGATGCCGCAGCATTTAAATATCTTTTATGTTTCTGTGTGTCCAAGTGCTTTGAAATATCATTCTTCCCGCCATGCAAAATAGAAAATTCACCATTACATTTCTCACATTTTACCATGTGATCGCTTTTGGTTTTTTTAAGGAAAGGAAATTCTCTTCTTAGATCATCGTTGAATTTGCATCCTCTTTTCTTACTCATTATGTTAATAATCTAAAAAAAAATTAAAATTATACGATTTTATACGATATAAAATTCAATGAGGGTGAAACACACTCAATCTGGCAAAGCTGCCTTGCACCAACCTGGCCTGCCCATAGAATAGCAGCCACTTTGAGACACATAAACCTGGTCTGAATATATTGCATCACAAAGAAAACATTTGCAAAAAGGAACATTTCTTGTAGTAAATATATTTTATAAACAATTAAAAAATAAAATTGCCCCAAAAATAATTTTAAAAGATATTCTATAAATAAAAGAAATCCTTAAAAACCATTGTTAAGTATTACACCAGCAATAATTTACACTGTAACCATTTCAAACTATTCCACACAGAATAAATTGAAGTAAAACTATTTTTAAAAATTCTATACTCAATATTTTGAAATGTAATGTGCATAGAATTTTTAAAAATAGTTGTACTTCAATTTATTCTGTGTGGAATAGTTTGAAATGTTTAACTTCAATTTATTCTGTGTGGATTCTTTTTTAAAATTGTCTTAGACTATTTAAAAAAAGATTCTATCCAAAATAAATTAAAATAAAGCATTTTTAAAAATCCTATGCACAATATAGAATTTTTAAAAATGGTTTATTTTCATTTATTTTGGATAGAATCATTTTTTAAATAGTCTAAGACAATTTTAAAAAAGAATCCACACAGAATAAAACTATTTTAAAAAATCCTATGCACAATAAATAAAATATTATTTTAAAATACATTAAAAGAAAAAAACCTGGGTCACTTACCAACAGGCAAAATCAACAGAACTCCGATGCGATGGATCCTTGCAGCGATGGATGGAAGCAACAGGGAGCAGGCAGGCAGAGAGGCAGCAGGAACAGGTAAGACACTGGACTGGACTGTGGAGGGACAAGGCTAGGGTCACTAAGCAGGTCTGGAGAGGGGGGCGGGGGGGGAAAGCTAGGCCGCCTTCGCCGTCAGCCCGCAGTTTTTGCGAAAGCTAGGCCGGGCCGCCCACCCGAAGCCTCCCGAGTCCCGCTGCTGGGGCTTAGTTGCTTACCTGAGGGGGAAGCAGCAGGCTCCTGGAAGGCGAAGCCGAAATGGAGGTCAGACTCAAGCTTTGGATGTTTTAGTGGCAGTGTTTATAACCTGGAAGAATGGCGCAACATGAAGAAGAAAAAGAATTAACATTGCAAATGATTATGTTTGAAATTCAAAAAGTATAAATAAGTACAAAAAACATTGAAAAGAGGATGGAGAACATAGAACAAAAAACAGAAAAAATAGAGGGAAGAGTTGAAAATATTTATAAAACGATAAAATTTGAGGATAGAGTTAAAAAAATGAAGAAAAATATGAACAAAGTGATAATAAAATTGTTGACATTGGCAAAAAAGAACGTGGTTGGAAACGGAGGTAAATATTTGTAAAAGTTTTGTTTTTAAAATTTTCAATTAAAAATTGAAAATTGAAAATTTTCAATTAAAAAAAAAAGCCATTGGTTTCCTTGCTCGCCTTTTAGATGGAGCACAAAAAAGAGGTGGGCTAAGACAACCTGAGCTCAATTCGGTGGATTTAAACCTTTCCTTTCCCCCAAACTCTCCCCACCCCATTGAAACGAGGTCGGGGCGTTTTAATGCCACACTACGAATCTCAAGAAATGCTCCAAAGCTCCGTTTCCTCCGTTCCTGCAACGGGCCTTCCGAGATCTGCATGCTCAGAGACCTCGTGCTCCGAGGGACCACAGAGATCTTCTGAAAGCAACTTCCCCCGAAGCTCCTTCACGGATCCCCCCAGGATAGCTTTGCCCGGGCAAGGTGGGGGCAGATCCAGCCCAGGGACAGTCTCCCCCCTTTGCCCCCCTGGAGGGAAGGGGGGGATTCGCTCCCTGCAGGCAACGCCGGAGCCGGATCTCACCGAGGAAAACCCTGCGAGCCGAAGAGCGGGATCCGCAGCTCTCTTCCTCCTGGGGGGCAGGAGATCTCCTGGCTGGAGGGAGAACAGCCTTACCTGAGTGGCATCCAGAAGCTTCTCCCGGGAGATCCAGCGCCGACCCTCTAAGGAAGAAGCTGAACACGTGGCAGAAACCGGAGATCCAGCAGTGGGGGGGGAAGCAGTGGGGCGGGTAATATTATCCCCTCGGGCCCCGCCCCTCGCCTCTCAGCCCCGCCCCTTGGCCTCCCCCTCTTCTTCTCTAGGCCCCTCCCCTCTAATCTCCCTTTCCAGCCTGGGCCACGTGCTCCGAAGCTTCTTCCAGTGTCTGTGTGTTTGTGATGTTGTGTGTAGCCAAAACTGGGCCATTAAGCTAAGCGGGAACTTTTCAAGATGTTCACAAAGAAACTCTTTTTAAAGTGCTTGGCCATTTGCCAAGAAATATCCCAGAAAGGACCTGGTTGAGGAGGGCAGGCAGAGAGGCCAAAAGAGAGATTCCCCCTTTTCGGTTTATTTTATGTTAAGGAAAACTCGGTTCAAAGGGCCAGGAAGTCCCAGCCATCTTCTGTCGCCTTTTTTCCTTCCTGCTAGAAAACTGGGTTGGTGATTCCAACTAACTGGATAGTACATGCTTAATTTTACTCTCAGTGATCGTTAAGTCTTACGCTGATCTGTAGTAGCCTCTGGTGTAGAGGTTACATGATGATCCTCCATGATGAGACATTAAATCGATTTTGGGGGTGTCTCTGAAGACTATGAACCTGGGTGAGTTTCCTGCAACCTCACCCTCTTTGGGTTGGTCATCTCCCAATCGGCAGAGCCCCTGGGACAGGAAGGAGTGGAGTTTTGGGGAGCAGCCCAGATCTCTTGCTTGTTCTCATTGGGCCAATACAAGCACAGGTAGTCCTCGACTTGCAACAACTTCATTTAGTGTCCTTTCAAGGTTGCAATTGCCCTGAAAAAGTGACTTATGACCGTTTATCACACTTGTGACCATTTCAGGAGCCCCATGGACATGTGATTGACATTAAGATGCTTAACAACTTGTTTCTATTGCTGAAGATTGCAGTGTCCCAGGGTCATCACTTTTTGTGACCTTCTGACAAGCAAAATCAATGGGAAAGCCAGAGATTCACTTAACAACAGTATTGCTGCCCCACCTTATGTCTGGTCAAAGAGCTCCTCAGAGGTTATATGATGATAATTCCATTGTGAGAATTTAAATTGGGGGGAGGGCTCTGAAGACCATGAGCCTGGGTGGGTTTCCTGATGGGACTGTTGGTCAAAGAAGAGATCTCCTAGGAGCATTAAGCCTTTGGCTTTCTACAGCCTTCACCCACGACCTCCGTATCTAACCCCCAGGAGGGAGGGAGGTGGGAAAGGCCTTTGACTGCCTCTTAATATAGGCAGCTTCTCTGGGGGGACATCTGGCCTGTGTTTCATTTCTGATACAGTTGGAACCAACCTCAAAGTTGCACTTCAAAGTGCCAATGAGTCCTAGCAATCTACAGCTTGCTTTTTTGGCAGCTGCTTGAAGATTTTGTTGGTGTTCCCTCTTAAGTGGATGGTAAACATTTTATTTTAACCCTTGGGATTTTTTAAAAATTCAGGTATCTTCAGGTCTTAGACTGGTCTATAACAGCCACTAGTATGGGGCTTGTGTGACCCTCCATTATGAGCACTTGAAATTAACACACTAGCACAGTGGTCCCCAACCCCCGGTCCGCGGACCGGTGCCGGGCCGTGGAGTACCTGGCACCGGGCCACGCAGCGGCCGGGGGACATGAACAGCTGCCCAAAGGTCCGCGCGCGCGCTGGTGGAATCCCCGGGCGCTGCTGGTACCGCCGCCACCGCCGCCCCCTGCGAAACCCAAGAGCGGCTCTTCTCCTGCGAGGCGGCTGGCTGAACAGCTGCCCAAAGGTCTGCGCGCGCGCTGGTGGAATCCCCGGGCGCTGCTGGTACCGCCGCCAGTGCCGCCCCCTGCGAAACCCAAGAGCGGCTCTTCTCCTGCGAGGCGGCTGGCTGAACAGCTGCCACCGCCGTGCGCCTTCCTGCCTCAGCCGCTCCGTCGCTTCTAAGGAACGGTGTCAGCGGCGGCAGCTTTACTTCTGAGGCGCCACCTGGCTTCCAGCCCGCACCGAAAGACTCAATGCAAGAACAAAAATTCCAATACCAGTCTAAATATCAGGGTGACCATGCAACCAAGGAGAAGGAGAAGGAGAGGAGGAGGAGGAGGAAGAGGAAGAGGAGGAATTATTTATTGATATTGGTGTGCCAGGAGAATAAGAACTGGAAAAAATCACCAAATATCGCAACCTGGCCATTGAAACTACACGGTTATGGAAGAAATTTGTAATAGTGATACCCATTGCCAATGGGGCACTTGGTACCATGTTTTACAAAACACATCAATAAACTGAAGCTTACTGCAATAACACCAGTGGAACTGCAGAAAACTGCGCCACTAGGAACATCATATATCTTAAGAAGAAAGTTGTGCAACTTCAATGAACCTCTGGAAAGCAAAGCTTATGGCTAATGGAGAAGAAGTGGGTGAAGTTGAAATTAAATGGGGGGGGAGGCGAAGGACCAGGCTGCAGCGCAAAGGCTCCAGGGAAGAGAGCCTCGTGTGCCCCTGCGCGCGCTCAGCGGGCCACGGTAAAATTATCAAAGGCTGACTGGTCCGCGGCGATAAAAAGGTTGGGGACCACTGCACTAGCATATCATTCACAGAATTTTGGGGTGCCTGAAATGCAACCTGTTATCAATGAACTATTCACACCAAACCGATTACATAATTCAAAGTCGTACTTTCGGTGACCTATATGTTCTAAGTAAGATATGGTCCAATTAATCATGAATGTGTCGGGCACATGTAGGTAGCCAACAATGATCTGCCTTTAGGAGCAGGAGTCCATCCAAATCTCCAGGAAACTTTCCCTAAAGTTCACCAGAAATCTACTCCTTTTGATTCCACCCTGGAAGTCAGCAGTGTCCATCTAGAGAAGATGGAGTCAAAAGAATCAAGATGGTGGCTGTTTTAAAGGGAATCACATATAAAGCTAAAAATCAGCAGAACTTTGACTGCAAATCATGGCACAATCTATCGGCCATCTTGACTTTTTTGAACTCCCAGCCCATATCCTGAAAACAGTTCTCTTGATTATTTTGAACAATAATTTTATTAAGGATGTTATACAGAGATCAAACAAAGAAACATAATACAAATATATGTCAGTGAATATATGAAAAAGACAAGGTGAAAAGAGAAATTAGCCTCTCAAAAAAAGATAATGGGAAAAATAAACTTTCCCTCTTCATCCTCAGCCAGCAAATTCAACTTCAACCCTAAAAGAACCACCTCTATAATTTATCTCCAAATAAAAAACCAGATGGATCTTCATTCAAGCCTCATCCCATTTTTCTCCTCTCTGAATCTCGGGTTCTCCTCATGAATCAACAAAGCTCTAGTAAGAATTAACAAAAACACCTGTGTGCTTTGATTGATGACTGGAAATCCATTCCCAGTTATGGACATAACGTGAGGACTATCTATACTCTGCAAAACATTATATATAATAATCTCCAAACCCTCGTAGGTCTTTTGTGACATCATGGTGGTAAGTTACTAATTCAGCTTTGTCAGCAAAACACCCTCACACTCCTAATAACAAACAATTGTAGGATTTCCCTCCTGTCACTGTGTGAAATTGCTGATGGACGGTAAGGTGTGATTTTTGAAAAAAATATGTTTCCGCCTTGTTCCCAACTGAAGAGATTTATCTCTGCTATGGACTTTCTGGTACATTTTTAGTTCTGATTTACAATGAAAAAATTTCTCACTCTCTGCACACTTGTGATGCCAGTCTCCTGCGTGATTTCTGCAAAGTTCTGAAAGTTGGGCAAAACATTTCCCACATTGCAGACATTTTTTCCTCCAGTGTGAATTCGTTGATGCAGCACAAGAGAATCTTTCCGTGAAAAACATTTATCACACTCTGAGCATTTGTGAGGTTTCTCTCCTGTATGGATTCGGCTGTGACTTCTAAAGCGGGATGAATGAGCAAATGCTTTCCCACAGTCCAAACATTTGTAGTTTTTTTCTCCTGTGTGAATCTTCACATGACTTCTAAGGGCTGATGAGCTACGATAAAATCTTCCACATTCGTTGCATTGATATGGCTTCTCCCCTGTGTGGGTTCTATGATGTATTGAAAGGTCTCCCACGAATCGAAAGTATTTCTCACATTCTATGCATCTGTATGGCTTCTCTCCTGTGTGGACCCTCTGATGCCTTCCAAGGTGTTGTTTTGTGGAGAAGCATTTCCCACACTCCCCACACTCGTACGGCTTCTCCCCCGTGTGGCTCCTCTCATGAATCTGGATCTCTCCTTGAGTAAGAAACTGTTTCCGACACTCCCCACACTGATAGGGTTTCTCCCCCTTGTGCCTCTTCTGGTGTGTCTGAAGTTCAGAAGAATCCACAAATCGTCTCTCACATTCTGAGCATTCATAGGGTTTCTCTCCGGTGTGAATTCTCTGATGTCGCCGCAGGTGTGATTTCTGGATAAAACATTTCCCACATTCGAGGCACTTTTCATTTTTCTCCCCTGTGTGTATTTTCCAATGATTGTGAAGAGATGTACTCCGGGTGAAACAATTCCCACACTCAAAACATTTGTAAGGCTTTATTCCCAAATGAATCTTCTCATGGCGCCGAAGACCTGACTCGTAAAAAAAGCTCTTCCTGCATTCCCAACACTTGTAAGGTTTCTCCCCTGTGTGAATCCTCTCATGGTTTCTGAGGTCGGCTTTTTGACCGAAAAATTTCCCACATTCCTGACATTGATGAGGTTTCTTTCCTGTGTGGATTTTCTGATGTGTAAGGAGGTTTGATTTTTGATCAAAGCATAAGTCACATTCCACGCATTTATAGGGTTTTAGTCTTGGGGGACTTCTGAGAACTTTGGCATCTTTTCCAGAGAAGGATTTCTCTTCCTCCAAATCTTGACTGGATCCATTTTCCACATGGACCTTCCTGTGGATCAAAAGGAGGGACTGAAAATCAAATGATTTCCCACACTCTGAGCATTCATGGGTTCCTTTGTGATTTTTTGGGGTGCTGCTTGTGTCTGATGGGGGATCCCAGAGTTTCCCACCCTCCATGCTTTCTGGCGGTGGCGGCTTTTCTGAATTCCTACTATCTACTGATAGCAGATAGTATCTTGTGGGTACATCTTTGGTCACAGTTGTTTTCCTGCTGGAAAGAAGAACAAAAGAATTGTATTTTCTTTTGAGAAACACAGAGAATCACAAAAACTTACATTTGGAGGGGACCTTGAAGGTCTTCCAGTCTTGCCTCCTCCTCCAAAATGGGACATGGGCCCCCAGGACACCGAAGATGAAATACCCAGTTATTTTGGTCACCCCACACACCTAGGAAGCAAATTCTTCTGCTGTTCCTTGACTCTTATCTTTTTCTCCTTGGTTCCTGTCCCTTGACACAGTGAAAAGGAAGCTCTGAATGTAGCTAGTCCTCAACTTATGGCTACAATTGGGACTGGAATCTTGGTCATTCAGTGAAGCATTCAGTAAATGAGGGGTCAGGTCTGAACAATCATAATCCCAAACTCCTGTTTGGGATCATATTAAGTGATCTGATGGGTTCTTAAGTGGAGGAAGGCCCAGCCAGGGGATGCAGGGGAGTCTCTGCGGCAGGGGAGGTCCTTTGAGACAAAGCATCTCCAAAGCTTCTTCAGGAGCCCCTCAACCGGCCCATGTCCTGTGCCAGGACTCACATGGCCTCTCCTCCCACATAAGGCAACCCCAGATTGCTTACCTGGGACCTTGTCTGCTTAATGACCCGTGAAATTGCTCAACAGCCTGACATCAGTACCTGGGAAGATCCTGGGAAAGATAATCAAGCAAGGGATCTGGGGAAGTCTAGAAACAAGCAAAGCTATTACTAGAATCCAACATGGGTTGGTCAAAAACAGACCATGGCAGAGAAACCTTATTGCATTCTTTGACCAAGTGACAGAATTAATGGAACAGGAACATCCAGTGCAGACAATATACTTGGATTTCGGGAAGGGGTGTGACAAAGTAGACCCCGGCCTACTTCTTTGCAAAAGAAGAAAAATGAGGGATTGACAGCATCACCACCAGATGGATTTATAACTGGCTGACCAATAGCACTCAATGTGTAGACCCGAATGGAACTATATTTTACTTTCATTCAGCACCTTTGGAGCAAAAGCCAATTTTTCTACATTGCTCATTTGTCCACTAAAGATAAAAATGCATATTTTCCAAATCAAGATGTCACCAAGATTTATTTACTCACTTTTAAATTTGCAGTTAAGAGGTCTCTAGGTTACTTGTTACACCTCTGGGTCAAGGCCAGGTATGACCGTAACCACTGACCAGTTTGATTTCTCCTTAATTGATTGGCCCTTTGCGCAGGAAGCTGCTTCTCCAACTGAGCCAAGATTTCCAAATTCTCTAGAACGGAGTCACAGATAAAACTTGTGGGTTGTGATCCCACAAAGCCCCTTTCCCCTCTTTGGAGTTCATAGAGACATCCTCACTGGTCTCCTGCAAAGAGAAATGAAAGAGACTCAGATGCTGACTGTAATGTTGAAGATAGTCTATAAATGACCTGGAAGAGGGAGGAGGAAATGGAATTAATTGTTTATGTTACAAATAACGGAGAGAGGATCTAAAATTCAAGAAGATCTTGATAAGCCAACATGGAAGAAACCAGCAATGTGGAAGCCCAGGAGGGACCAATGCATAGTTGTGAGTAGAGAAACTCAAAGGAAGGTGAGAGAGATCAGATGAGGAAGAGCAGGTGTGAAAAGGGCTGCTTTTTCCTGCTCTTTTGGAGGCTGCAAATATCCAAGGCTTCCTGGGCCCTAGAGCCATCTTGGATAGGCCTTTTGGGAAATATTTACAATGATGAAAGGCAGCCAAATTTTGGCCATCAGTTTATTCTGTTACCTGCTTTACAAGACCTGCCTCAAAACGTCCTTAGAATTTGTGCTTTGTATAAAATCCCGTGGCACGACAAAACCGCGCTACGCAAAATAGCGGAGATTAAATCGCGTCACTAAAGTCGCGACGTCATCATCGCGCGTCATCACCGCGGGGACAACAGCGCGGTGACAGAAGGGCGTTCTACATGCTTCGTTCTTTGCCTCCAAAGGTAGCCCTCCTCCTCCAGCTGACAGCGGCAGCGGGCACGGGGCAAGGCGGGCTGCCCAGCAGCAGCAGCCCGCGGGAAGGGTCCAGCTCAGCCGCGGAGGGCAGCAGGAAGCCCGCGGGGGGCCCGAGCAGGGCCGCCGACGCTGGCGGCGGAGGAGGACGCAGCAGCGGCAGTGGCTGAGGCTCTCCCGGGGCCGGCGAAGCGGGCTTGCCCGGCAGAGGCAGGCTGCCCTCTTTTTCCTCAACAACATCTCCTTGGATGGGCGGCCGCCGCCACCGGGCAAGCCCGCTTCGCCGGCCCCAGGAGAGCCTCAGCCGCCGCCGCCGCCGCCCGCCCTGCCTCTTCCTCCGGGGGAGGCGCCGGCGGCACAGGCCGCCCGTCCAAGGAGATGTTGTTGAGGAAGAAGAAGGCAGCCTGCCTCTGCCGGGCAAGCCCGCTTCGCCGGCCCGGGAGAGCCTCAGCCGCCGCCGCTGCCACGTCCTCCTCCGCTTCCTGATGCCCCCCGCGGCTGTGCTGGACCCTTCCCGCGGGCTGCTGCTGCTGGGCAGCCCGCTTTGCCCCGTGCCCGCTGCCGCTGTCAGCTGGAGGAGGAGGGCTACCTTTGGAGGCAAAGAACGAAGCATGTAGAACGCCCTTCTGTCACCGCGCTGTTGTCGCGGCGGTAGGGTCGTTTTTTTATTAGTGCTTCGGACGCCGCGGATTTGCCTCCGCACTTATGTCGGCGCGGATAAGGGCATCGCGGTTTTGTGGTGGAACCTAAAATCCATCAAGAAGGGGCTGCCACTTCATAGCCCTTTCAGGGAAGAAGAAGGAAAATGCTGGTATTTACTGACTCTACCCAGCTTTTAAAATCAGAAGCAAAATAATCATCAGTGAAAAAGCAAAGGATTTCATTGTTCACCTTTTATATTGGGAAGAAAGAAAGAGGGACTCAATTCTATTTAAACTTTTATTTCCTCCAAAACCCTCCCCCTCCCTACTGCAATGGGATTAGTCTCAACAAAGGTTTTAAAGCTCCATTTTTCCACGTGCACGTGCTGGATAGGATTCCTCAGAGACCTCATGCTCTGACGGATCATAGAGGGACCTTCTGAAAGCGACTTCCCCAAAGCTCCTTCCCGGCTCCACCCGGAGCTCCCCGAAGAGCCTTGGCGAGGAGGGGGCAGATCCAGGCGTGGACGGAACCCCTTTTGTCTCCCTGGAGGGAAGGGAGGGATCCCTACCTGCAGGGAACGCAAGAGCCGGATCTACCCGAGGAAAACCCTGCAAACCTAAGAGCGGGATCCGCAGCTCCCTCCCTCCTGGCAGGGAAAAGATCTCCAGGCTGGAGGGAGAGAAGCCCTACCTGACCCGAGCGGGATTCAGGAATCTCTCCCGAGGGATCCAGCGTCGAAACGGGACACGCGGAGGGAAATGGAGATCCGGTAGGGGGGATGGGATGGGGCGGGGCTTCTGTTCTCCTCTCGGCCCCCGCCCTGAAGCCCCGCCCCTTAGCCTCTTCCTCTCTTTGCCCCTTCAGTCCAATATCGCCCCCAGTTAGGACCACGTGCTCCGAATCCTCCTCTGATCCTCCGATAGGTATCTGTGTCACGTTTGGGGTCGAGGGGCGGGAAATGCGGAGGAGCCGCTCCCTCCAGACGTTCTGAGCAAGAGAGGCGGGATCCTGCAGGAATCTCGATCTCCGCATGGTCTCCGCCCCCTTGCTTGTCGCAATCCCCCCACGCTGGACGAAGAGGGAGCCCCCCCCCATTCCCTTGTTGTGGCCGAGGTGGGAAGGGGTGGCGGAGAGGCCCCCCGATGTGGATAAGACATGCCCCCCCGCCACTCGTCGCTGGGTGGGAGTGGGATCTTCCGGAGCCTGAAATAGAGACTGAGTTTCCTGCATCGAAAAAGATGCTTTTTTTTTTTTTGGCAAAAGTGTTTTTGCAACTTCAGTTTTTCTTCTGAATCTCCATTTTTAAGGTGTGGGAAATTGAGCTTCAATTCCCTTTTGGGGGGAGATCCTGAATTTGAGGAGACCCAGACCCCCCCCCCCAATCCTATAATGCCCCATTGCTGAATCCGAACCTGGATGGGAAGTGGAAATTGAGGAAGAAGCATATGGGGGGGGGTTGCTCCCCTGAATTGGGTCCCACAAACTTCCTTTGTTGAGGGGCCCTGGACACCCTCCCTTTAAGATGACCTTGGGGGGCTGTAGGGGACAGAGGAATGAACCCCAACTTCATGGAAATGCTGATAGTAGGACAAGTTGTGGGGAGAAGAAAAGTTGGGTATAACCAGGGAATCTGGGAGTCCCCTTCTCACATCACCCATACACCCCCTGCAGTCAAGCCTCCCCCCCCAAATCATCTGAACTGGTTCTGCAGGACTGTTGCTCAAAGCAGGACCTGGGCCAGGCCACAGCAGCATCAGGATTTGAACGCAGGACCAGCTGGCTCCCTAAGGGGAGAACCTTCGCCTCTAATTCCTCATCTGTCGCCCGGGATTGCTGCAGCAAGAAGCAACTTCTGGAGGGAGGGTCTGTCCCACAGGCGTAGAACAGGGTCCTTGCTGCTGAAGGGGTGTCTCTCCTTGGGGGGCATCTCCTGGGGGCTCCTTCACTCTAGGCTCTTGGGGGGGGGCGTTTTATCTCTCCAGGAGTTGATGCTGAGACAGGGAATTTAACCAGCCAATTTCAGACTCTGAAACCCCAAGTCTTCATGGGCTCTTGGGCTGCGCCTCCTCTTTTTTCATCCAATGCAGCCCCACTCCACGTCTGATCGGTGGGGAGGGGTAAAAGAAGTCCACGCTCTCCTCTGGCTCTGAAATGAACGCCCCCCTCGAGCTGCGCCCCCTCCCCAAAGACTGAACTCTCTCCTCCAGCGTGTGAAGACAAGAGACTCTGCCCGGAGACTGATGACGCTGCAGAAAGGAGAATTCCCATTGGTCCTTTCGCTTTCGCGGCTACTCCCAATTCCCAAGTCCAAGGAGAACGCTCCCTTCCCCACAATCCAGACCCACAGATGCGGCCTCTGGGGCTGGGACCATCTGCGTCTTTCTCGCCTTTCTTTGGGGGAGCTTGTGGGGCAGCATCGATGGGCTCTGCTAGGATTCCCCCGATGTTGCTGCGGGGGAGGGGGGTGCTGGCTCCCTGGAAGCGAAGCGGGGAAGGAGACTCCCCGTAAGGAGGGGGCTTGTCTGTGGGAGGAGGGGGGCCTGAGAGGCACCCTCAGTACTTGTGAGAGAAGGAGGAGGGAGAAAGGGGCTCCTCAGGGTCCCGACTCACCCCCTTCAATAAGCTCCTTCCCCGGAGATCATCCGACCTGGCTCTACGGACCTTTGATCAAAGCAGGACCTGGGCCAGACCATACCAGGCTCAAAGGTGAGGTTGGGAGCATCGGGATTTGAACCCAGGACCAGCTGGCCCCCCCAAGGAGAGAACTTTGGCTTCCCATTCCTCAACTGTAGTCCCAGGGCAGCTGCAGCAGGAAGCAACTTCTGGAGGGAAGGTTTGTCCCACAGGCCAACACAGAGTCCTTGGTGCTGAAGGGACGTCTCTCCTGGGGGTGGGCTTGGGGGGAACTTATCTGGAGGCTCCTTCACTCTGGGCTCTCGGGAGGAAGAACTTTTCATCGCTGCTGCTCCGACGGAAACTTGAAAATTTAGCCAGCCAATGCAGGCAGAAACAGGGCTGCAGGGAGGGGTGTCTGGGGGCCCCAGCGTCTCTCTGCCTTCCCCCCTCCTGTTATCCTCTAAAAAAGACTCCGGACTGGCCGCTGTTGGGGGCTCCCCCCCCACCCGGGACTGAGTCAGAAGGAAAAAAGAATCCTTGAAAATGTTTCACTTCTCATCTAAGAAGCTTCTGCAGTTCTGACTGACTGGGAGGGGGGGGGGAGAAAGGAAGGATTTGTATTGTGTCTCAAAGGAGAAACCCATCAGGAGGAGAGGCCCATCGGCACCTGAAAAGACCTGGGTGGCTCTTTCTGGGACAGCCACGTCCACCTTCTGGACAGAGAGGAGCCCTGGATGGAGAGAAGGGCCAAAGCGGCCATCTTTGCCAAAATGAGGAACCCTCCCACAACAGAGGGAGGGTGGAAAGGAGCCCCCCCCCTCCTACGGTCTACAACAGGGTCCTTTCAGCAGCCTCAGGAAGGCTCCGCACCCCTTTGCACCCTGATTCAGAACCAAAGGACTGCAAGGAATATCAATCTTTCCATCCTCCACCACTCAGTCAGAACTGGAGAAGCTTCTGGGATGAGAAGGGAAACGTTTTCAGGGGGAAAAAACCCAAGAAAGTCCGGTTTCCTTTTGGAAAAGCATCTTAGGGACAACCATGACCTGGAGGATGGAGGCTCTCCATAGAGACCCCTGGCTCCACTTTCCCCTTTTGAAATCTTGGCAGACCCAACCTGGACTCGTGAGGGCCTTAAAAGTACTTAAGGGGGCATCTAGTCCACCCCTCCAATCAGATGATTCCGGTTGAGAGTGGGGGGGGGAGGAAGCCCACACTGCCCTCCCGTCTAGTAAAAGAAACGTTTGGTGTATCCAGGATAGGTGGGGGTTGAAGCGCTGGAAGAACCCAGGAGGATGGGGGTAAGTATCCTTATTGTAATCCCCCTCACCAAGGCCCCACCATGATCCAAGGGCCCCTCCAGAATGCTAGGAGGACTGCTGGACCATTTGAGCGTCTGCCTGCCCTTTTCTACTCTGGGAAGGTGGAAGCAGCGCATCAGGAAGTGCCTCCCCTTCCCCTCATTTTCCTCCCCCCTCCAGACCCCCCACCAAAAGTGGATCTCTCTGGAAGAGACAATTCCCCATTTCTCCTCAAGGGGGCATCGTCCTGAAGCCTTTTTCTCATGTTTCCTGCCCCTCCTCTGAGAAGTGTGGCTCCCTCCTCTTAAATAGCTGCTGGGAACTATGGGCCCTGGACTCCCTGATGGGTTCCTCCTCCTCCTTGCCCCTCATTTCCTGCTCCAGTGGAGATCTGAGACCCACTTCCTCCCCCCACTTTGACTGCACAGCCATCTTGTCTGTCGTGGCCCCTCCCAGTGCGTCTCCTGAAAAAGGCCCTCCTGATTGGTTTGAGCAATACTTTTATTAAGGATTATATGCACAGAAAGAATACAAATATCTGTGTGTAAATATATGAAAAAGACAATGAAAAAAGGGAAATAGCAGTAGCAATAGCAGTTAGACTTATATACCGCTTCATAGGGCTTTCAGCCCTCTCTAAGCGGTTTACAGAGTCAGCATATTGCCCCCAACAACAATCCGGGTCCTCATTTTACCCACCTCGGAAGGATGGAAGGCTGAGTCAACCTTGAGCCGGTGAGATTTGAACAGCTGAACTGCTGAACTAGCAGTCAGCTGAAGTAGCCTGCAGTGCTGCATTTAACCACTGTGCCACCTCGGCTCTTTGAAATGAATCCCTCCAAAAAAAAGAGAATAGCAAGAAAAAAAACTTTCTCAAAAACAGGCTGTGCGGAGGCCTTCTGAACAAGTTAAAAGAACCATCTAGTAAAAAGAAAAATCAACCAAAAGAGCAACATGGAATCAAAAGCAAATAAAACTCCCCCAGGAGCAAAACAAAGAAAAGTTTTATTTGTATGTGTTGTTTATTTTTTTAAATTTTTTTTATTAAATGTTTTGATCTTTAAAAACAATAGTTATGTGTTCTGACCCCCTCGTTCCACACCAACAGACACTCCGAGCCAAAGATAAGTTACGGCATTTAATTAACAGAAAGACAGGTCCTTGGCAGCAAACCGGCACAGACAAGCTTGGGCAGCAATCCAGCACAGATAAGACGTGGCAGCAATCCAGCCTGCCAAGCTCACCATAATGTTCTCCAACATTAGTTCCTGCGTTGACTTCTGCAAGAGGGGCGTGTGCACAAGCAGTCTTTTTATAATCTGGAGAGGAGCCTAATGTAAGGTGACCAGATATTCATATTTGTAAAGAGGGACACCATTGACCGTGTGTGTGTGTGTGTGTGTGTGTGTGTGTGTGTGTTTTGATTAAAAATTTTACATGGAGCAACAAAAATTTTCATAGAACGCAAAAATAGTATTGTAATATATATATATATATATATTTATTTCAACATAACTATAATTTACAAATATAATACATTTATTTACATTTACATTTATAAATATATTTACCAAAATTATATACAGTATTATTTTATTCTTTGTCATATTTCTCACTTGACTGAATTTTTTTTAGTAGATTGCTGTCGTTGTTTAAAAGGTCATGAAATTCTTCACAAGAATTTGTTAAATTATATTTCACACATAAAATGGCTTTCAAAGTCTCAACACTTAATTGTGATTTTTCTGATGTCCACACTTCATTTACCATAGAAAAAACGCGTTCAGTCGCAGCATTAGTTCCTGGTAAGGACAGCGCGTATTCCACAATTTTTAATACATTATTGTATGAAATATGGTTTGTTTGAAAATGATGAAATATTTCTAGCCATTTGTTCTCTATTGTGATTTTTGCTGATGCCCAAGATTCAACCTTTTCCTTATCAATATATATTTTTAATAATGATATCTCATCCAAAAGATTACTTTCAGAAATATTACTATTTGGGAAATTTTGATTAATATGATCGAATGAGTTTTGCACATCATTCCAATTAAGTTCTTGTTTTAATGCAACCCAATGAAAATGTTCAATATCATTGTACTGTACCGTCCACTCTTCTAAATAATCTATGCAGTTACTATAGAACTTTTGAATGTCATTGATGATCTCTGCATGATTTATTGCACCTTGTTCTTCTAGCTGGCTTATACTATTACGGATAGTTATGGGAATAAAAATATTTTCTAACCGCTCTTGATACTGAAATTTTAAATTATTAACTTCATTCGCTACTTCGATTACCGAAATTTTGTCACCTTCAATAAGTTTTATACTGTTTTGAAAAACAGCTGCTTGATTGTGTACAAACTCTAGCCAAATTTTTGAAGATTCTTTTTCAAAAAACTCTTCTAAAAATCTAGGACATTTATCCTGTGATAGAAAGTAGGACTTCAAAGGATCGTATATTTTCAAAATTCTTTCGACAGCTGGCAAAAGAGCTAACCAGGGCGTTTTACTGCATCCAAGTATTTTCTGATATTCGACTTCCACAGTTTCACAAAATTCTTTAAGCATTTCAACGCGCACAGTGTATGTATAGAAATAAGAATATATTTTAAGAACAATATTTCCCACATCTACGGGCAACAAATCAGCAGCTGTTTGAATAGCGTGATGTATTATGTGCACTGCACAACCAACACCAATAATGTTTTGATTAAGGTTTTTGTTTAATTTATAAAAAATATTATTTGTATCTCTTCTTGGTTTTCCTCCAAAATTTGTGTTCGTGTTGTCTCCACAATGTGCAATTATTTTATGTTTTAAATTGTTTTTTTCCAAAATATTAATAAAGGAACTGAAAATTATTTCAGAAGTTTCGCCGGGCAAAGAAACAAAATCTAAAATTCTAATTTGTATTCCAGTTTCCGAATCAAAAAATCTAATAATGGTTGGAAATAACTTTATATCCTTATGATTAGATGTATTAGAATATATGGATATAAAATTAATTTTTTCTAGATTTTTGTTTAATTCTGAAAATGCATATGGGGAAAGCACATTACACACAATTGCCTCTGATTTTGTTCTAGCGCAGGAAAAATTTTTGTTGACTAACGTTTTGACAACTTGTGATGTACAGTCCATAGATCTGAAGGAATGGTGATTAATAGCATGAAAAGACATAAGTCCTTCTGCTAATGCTAATTTCTTTTCTTCGTCTCCATAAGTTGTTTTCCCAAAAAAATCCTGTATTTTGGAGGAAGATGCAGCAGCATTTAAATATCTTTTATGTTTCTGTGTGTCCAAGTGCTTTGAAATATCATTCTTCCCGCCGTGCAAAATAGAAAATTCACCATTACATTTCTCACATTTAACCATGTGATCGCTTTTGGTTTTTTTAAGGAAAGGAAATTCTCTTCTTAGATCATCGTTGAATTTGCATCCTCTTTTCTTACTCATTATGTTAATAATCTAAAAAAAAATTAAAATTATACGATTTTATACGATATAAAATTCAATGAGGGTGAAACACACTCAATCTGGCAAAGCTGCCTTGCACCAACCTGGCCTGCCCATAGAATAGCAGCCACTTTGAGACACATAAACCTGGTCTGAACATATTGCATCACAAAGAAAACATTTGCAAAAAGGAACATTTCTTGTAGTAAATATATTTTATAAACAATTAAAAAATAAAATTCCCCCAAAAATAATTTTAAAAGATATTCTATAAATAAAAGAAATCCTTAAAAACCATTATTAAGTATTACACCAGCAATAATTTACACTGTAACCATTTCAAACTATTCCACACAGAATAAATTGAAGTAAAACTATTTTTAAAAATTCTATACTCAATATTTTGAAATGTAATGTGCATAGAATTTTTTAAAATAGTTGTACTTCAATTTATTCTGTGTGGAATAGTTTGAAATGTTTAACTTCAATTTATTCTGTGTGGATTCTTTTTTAAAATTGTCTTAGACTATTTAAAAAAAGATTCTATCCAAAATAAATTAAAATAAAGCATTTTTAAAAATCCTATGCACAATATAGAATTTTTAAAAATGGTTTATTTTCATTTATTTTGGATAGAATCTTTTTTTAAATAGTCTAAGACAATTTTAAAAAAGAATCCACACAGAATAAAACTATTTTAAAAAATCCTATGCACAATAAATAAAATATTATTTTAAAATACATTAAAAGAAAAAAACCTGGGTCACTTACCAACAGGCAAAATCAACAGAACTCCGATGCGATGGATCCTTGCAGCAATGGATGGAAGCAACAGGGAGCAGGCAGGCAGAGAGGCAGCAGGAACAGGTAAGACACTGGACTGGACTGTGGAGGGACAACAAGGCTAGGGTCACTAAGCAGGTCTGGAGAGGGGGGCGGGGGGGGGAAAGCTAGGCCGCCTTCGCCGCCAGCCCACAGTTTTTGCGAAAGCTAGGCCGGGCCGCCCACCCGAAGCCTCCCGAGTCCCGCCGCCGGGGCTTAGTTGCTTACCTGAGGGGGAAGCAGCAGGCTCCTGGAAGGCGAAGCCGAAATGGTGGTCAGACTCAAGCTTTGGATGTTTTAGTGGCAGTGTTTATAACCTGGAAGAATGGCGCAACATGAAGAAGAAAAAGAATTAGCATTGCCAATGATTCTGTTTGAAATTCAAAAAGTATAAATAAGCACAAAAACATTGAAAAGAGGATGGAGAACATAGAACAAAAAACAGAAAAAATAGAGGGAAGAGTTGAAAATATTTATAAAACGATGAAATTTGAGGATAGAGTTAAAAAAATGAAGAAAAATATGAACAAAGTGATAATAAAATTGTTGACATTGGCAGCAAAAAGAACATGGTTGGAAACGTAGGGGGAGGGAGGTAAATATTTGTAAAAGTTTTGTTTTTAAAATTTTCAATTAAAAAAAAAAAGCCATTGGTTTCCTTGCTCGCCTTTTAGACGGAGCAGAAAAAAGAGGATCTCAGGTGGGCTAAGACAACCTGAGCTCAATTCGGTGGATTTAAACCTTTCCTTTCCCCCAAACTCTCCCCACCCCATTGAAACGAGGTCGGGGCGTTTTAATGCCACACTAGGAATCTCAAGAAATGCTCCAAAGCTCCGTTCCTGCAACGGGCTTTCCGAGATCTGCATGCTCAGAGACCTCGTGCTCCAACGGACCACAGAGATCTTCTGAAAGCAACCTCCCCCGAAGCTCCTTCACAGATCCCCCCAGGATAGCTTTGCCCGGGCAAGGTGGGGGCAGATCCAGCCCAGGGAAAGTCTCCCCCCTTTGTCCCCCTGGAGGGAAGGGGGGGATTCGCTCCCTGCAGGCAACGCCGGAGCCGGATCTCACCGAGGAAAACCCTGCGAGCCGAAGAGCGGGATCCGCAGCTCTCTTCCTCCTGGGGGGCAGGAGATCTCCTGGCTGGAGGGAGAACAGCCTTACCTGAGTGGCATCCAGAAGCTTCTCCCGGGAGATCCAGCGCCGACCCTCTAAGGAAGAAGCTGAACACGTGGCAGAAACCGGAGATCCAGCAGTGGGGGGGGGGGGGGAAGCAGTGGGGCGGGTAATATTATCCCCTCGGGCCCCGCCTCTCGCCTTTCAGCCCCGCCCCTTGGCCTCCCCCTCTTCTTCTCTAGGCCCCTCCCCTCTAATCTCCCTTTCCAGCCTGGGCCACGTGCTCCGAAGCTTCTTCCAGTGTTTGTGTGTTTGTGATATTGTGTGTAGCCAAAACTGGGCCATTAAGCTAAGCGGCAACTTTTCAAGATGTTCACAAAGAAACTCTTTTTAAAGTGCTTGGCCATTTGCCAAGAAATATTCCAGAAAGGACCTGGGTGAGTTCAGTTCAGTTGAGTTTATTTATAGGCCGCCCTTTTCCCTGAGGGGACTCAAGGCGGCTAACAACTTGTATAGGAGGGCAGGCAGAGAGGCCAAAAGAGAGATTCCCCCTTTTCGGTTTATTTTATGTTAAAGAAAACTCGGTTCAAAGGGCCAGGAAGTCCCAGCCATCTTCTGTCGCCTTTTTTCTTCCTGCTAGAAAACTGGGTTGGTGATTCCAACTAACTGGATAGTAAATGCTTAATTTTACTCTCAGCTATCATTAAGCCTTATACTGATCTGTAGTAGCCTCTGGTGCAAAGGTTACATGATGATCCTCCATGGTGAAAATTTAAATTGATTTTGGGGGGGGGGGGTTCTCTGAAGACCATGAGCCTGGGTGAGTTTCCTGCAATCTCGCCCTCTGGGTTGGTCATCTCCCAATCGGCAGAGCCCCTGGGACAGGAAGGAGTGGAGTTTTGGGGAGCAGCCCAGATCTCTTGCTTGTTCTCATTGGGCCACTACAAGCACAGGTAGTCCTCGACTTGCAACAACTTCATTTAGTGTCCTTTCAAGGTTGCAATTGCCCTGAAAAAAGTGACTTATGACCGTTTAGTTTAGTTTGTTTATTTATTTATTTATTTATAAATAAAGTTTATCACACTTGTGACCATTTCAGGAGCCCCATGGACATGTGATTGACATTAAGATGCTTAACAACTTGTTTCTATTGCTGAAGATTGCAATGTCCCAGGGTCATCACCTTTTGTGACCTTCTGACAAGCAAAATCAATGGGAAAGCCAGAGATTCACTTAACAACGGTGTTGCTGCCCCACCTTATGTCTGGCCAAAGAGCCCCTGTTATCTCAGTCCACGGAGCTTCTCTTCCCACCATCCATTGAGACTGAAACCTCATCCATTCCTGGGCTGGACTGGGGCTGTCGGTCAAAGGAGAGATCTCCTAGGAACATTGAGTCTTTGGCTTTCTACAGCCTTCACCCACGACCTCCTTATCTAACCCCCAGGAGGGAGGAAGGTGGGAAAGGCCTTTGACTGTCTCTTAATAAAGGCAGCTTCTCTGGGCGGACATCTCTGATACAGTTGGAACCAACCTCTAAGCTGCACTTCAAAGTGCCGGTGAGTCCCAGCAATTTAAAGCTGGCTTTTTTGGCAGCTGCTTGAAAACTTTGTTGGTGTTCTCTCTTAAGTGAATGGTAAACATTTTATTTTAACCCTTGGGATTTTTAAAAAATTCAGGTATCTTCAGGTCTTAGTGTGGTCTATAACAGCCACTAGTATGGTGCTTGTGTGACCCTCCATTATGAGCACTTGAAACTAACTAGCCTGACATTCACTGAATGTTGGGGTGCCTAAAATGCAACCTGTTATCAATTAACTATTCACACAAAACTGATTACATAATTCAAAGTCGTACTTCCGGTGACCTATATGTTCTAAGTAAGATGTGGTCCAATTAATCATGAATGTGTCAGGCACATGTAGGTAACCAACAATGATCTGCCTTTAGGAGCAGGAGTCCATCCAAATCTTCAGAACATTTTCCCTAAAGTTCATCCAAAATCAACTTCTTTTAAGTTAGTAGTGTCCAACTAGAGAAGATGGAGTCAAAAGAATCAAGATGGCGGCTGTTTTAAAGGGCATCACATATAAAGCTAAAAATCAGCAGAACTTTGACTGCAAAGCATGGCACAATCTATCGGCCATCTCGACTTTTTTGAACTCCCAGCCCGTATCCTGAAAGCAGTTCTCTTGATTATTTTGAACAATAATTTTATTAAGGATTGCATACAGAGATCAAACAAAGAAACATAATACAAATATATGTCAGTGAATATATGAAAAAGACAAGGTGAAAAGAGAAATAAACCTCTCCAAAAAAGATAAAGGGAAAAAATAACTTTCCCTCTTCATCCTCAGCCAGCAAATTCAACTTCAACCCTAAAAGAACCACCTCTATAATTTATCTCCAAATAAAAAACCAGATGGATCTTCATTCAAGCCTCATCCCATTTTTCTCCTTTCTGAATCTCCGGTTCTCCTCATGAATCAACAAAGCTCTAGTAAGAATTAACAAAAACACCTGTGTGCTTTGATTGATGACTGGAAATCCATTCCCAGTTATGGACATAACTTGAGGACTATCTATACTCTGCAAAACATTATATATAATCTCCAAACCCTCGTAGGTCTTTTGTGACATCATGGTGGTAAGTTACTAATTCAGCTTTGTCAGCAAAACACCCTCACACTCCTAATACCAAATAATTGTAGGATTTCCCTCCTGTCACTGTGAAATTGCTGATGAACGGTAAGGTGTGATTTTTGGGGAAAAAAAGTTTCCACCTTGTTCCCAACTGAACAGATTTATCTCTGCTATGGACTTTCTGGTACATTTTTAGTTCTGATTTACAATGAAAAGGTTTCTCACACTCTGCACACTTGTGATGCCAGTCTCCTGACTGATTTCTGGTGGGACTGCAAAGTTCTGAAGGTTGGGCAAAACATTTCCCACATTGCAGACTTTTTTCTTCCCAGTGTGGATTCATTGATGCAGCACAAGAAAATCTTTCCGTGAAAAACATTTATCATACTCTGAGCATTTGTGAGGTTTCCCTCCTTATGGATTCGGCTATGAACTCTTAAGTGAAAATTAATGAGCAAATGCTTTCCCACAGTCTAAACATGTGTAGTTTTTTCCTCTGTGTGACTCTCCACGTGACTTCTAAAGGCTGATATGGAAATATAAAAGCTTCCACATTCGTTGCATTGATATGGCATCTCCCCTGCGTGGGTTTTATGATGTATCGAAAGCTCTCCCACGAATCGAAAGCCTTTTCCACATTCTACGCATCTGTAAGGCTTCTCTCCCGTGTGGATGCTCTGATGGCTTTCAAGGTGGTGTTTTCGGAAGAAGCATTTCCCACACTCCTCACATCTGAACGGCTTCTCCCCCGTGTGGCTCCTCTCATGAACCTGGATCTCTCGTTGTGTAGGGTAACTTTTCCCACACTTCCCGCATTTGAATATCTTCTCCCCCGTGTGGCTCCTCTCATGAACCTGGACCTCTCCTTGTGTAAGAAACTGTTTCCCACACTCCCCACATTGATAGGTTTTCCCCCCGTCATGCCTCTTCTGGTGCATACGAAGGTGAGAAGAATCCACAAATCGTCTCTCACATTCTGGGCATTCATAGGGTTTCTCTCCGGTGTGAATTCTCTGATGTCGCACCAGGGATGATTTATGGATAAAACATTTCCCACATTCGAGGCACTTTTCGTTTTTCTCCCCTGTGTGTATTTTCAAATGACTGCGAAGAGATGAACTCAGGGTAAAACCGTTGCCACACTCAAAGCATTTGTAAGGCTTTATTCCCAAATGAATCTTTTTATGGCGCTGAAGATCTGACTCCTGAGAATAGCTCTTCCCACATTCCCAACACTTGTAAGGTTTGGTGTGAATGCTCTCGTGCTTTCTGAGATAGGCTTTTTTACGGAAAAATTTCCCACATTCCAGACATTGATGAGGTTTCTTTCCAGTGTGGATTTTCTGATGTGCACGAAGGTATGACTTTTGCCGAAAGCATAAGTCACAAGTCTCACATTTATAGGGTTTTAGTCTCAGGGATCTTCTGAGAACTTTGGCTTTTCCAGAGAAGGATTTCTCTTCTTCCAAACCTTGACTGGATCTACTTCCCACATGGACCTCCCTGTGGGTCAAAAGGAGGGAGTGGAGACTAAAAGATTTCCCACACTCTGAGCATTCATGGGTTCTTTTGTGATCTTTTGGGGTGCTGCTTGTGTCTGACGGGGGATCCCAGAGTTTCCCACCCTCCATGCTTTCTGGCGGTGGCGGCTTTTCTGAATTCCTACTATCTACTGATAGCAGATAGTATCTTGTGGGTACATCTTTGGTCACAGCTGTTTTCCTGCTGGAAAGAAGAACAAAAGAATTGTATTTTCTTTTGAGAAACACAGAGAATCACAAAAACTTACATTTGGAGGGGACCTTGAAGGTCTTCCAGTCTTGCCTCCTCCTCCAAAATGGGACATGGGCCCCCAGGACACCTGAGACGAAACCTCCAGTTATTTTTGTCACCCCACACGCCTAGGAGGCAAACTCTTCTGCTGATCCTTGACTCTTATCTTTTCCTCCTTGGTTTCTGCCCCTTGACACAGTGAAAAGGAAATCTGAATGTAGCTACAATTGAGACTGGAATCTTGGTCATTCAGTGAAACAGTCGGTAAATGAGGGATCAGGTCTCAACCACCGTAATCCCAAACTCCTGTTTGCGGATATTAAGTGATATGATGGTTTTTTTAAGTGGAGAAAAGCCCAGCCAATGGATGTGGAGGGGGTCTGTAGGGTGGGGGGGGGGTCTCTCCTGGAGCCATGGAATAGCCCTCCACATGAATTGGGGGTCCTGAAATAGGATGCCAAGCTGCAGCCACTCCTGGAAACCACAGTCGCCTCAGCCCAGCCATGCAAAGTGCCCTGACTGACAGCAATGCTGGGGTTGGGCCTTAAATGGAGGCCCTCACCACTTTCAGCCAGCTGCCACTGACTGGACTTCAGCCCAGTGTCCCCACTTCCTGTGTTAAATGCAGCCTTAATGCTGAGACCGATGGCCTTCTGCAGTCTTCTGCCATTCTCCAAGCTACATATTCCAGTTTGTTTCCAAGCAACATCTCCCAAAGCATCTCCAAAGCTTCTTCAGGACCCACTCAACCGGCCCATGTCCTGTGCCAGGACTCACATGGCCTCTCCTCCCACATAAGAGAACATCAGATTGCTTATCTGGGACTTTGTCTGCTTAATGACCCGTGAAATTGCTCAACAGCCTGACATCAGTACCTGGGAAGATCCTGGGAAAGATAATCAAGCAAGGGATCTGGGGAAGTCTAGAAACAAGCAAAGCTATTACTAGAATCCAACATGGGTTGGTCAAAAACAGACCATGGCAGAGAAACCTTATTGCATTCTTTGACCAAGTGACAGAATTAATGGAATATGACCGTAAGCACTGGCCAGTTTGATTTCTCCTTAACTGATTGGCCCTTTGCACAGGAAGCCGCTTCTCCAACTGAGCCATGATTTCCAAATTCTCTAGAACGGAGTCCCGGGGCTGGAAGAGTGTATGCTGTGCACAGGCTGTGAGCCTTAAAAACTGTGAGTGAATCCAGGAAGAGGGAATAGGCAGAGGGGCGGGAAGTGTGTGTGCAGTGCCCAGGCTATAAGTTTTAAAAAGTGTTTCCATTGTCAGCTCTGTTAGCAGAGCTGCTCTGGGGTTTTCTTTCAGCCAGTGCTTCTGCCTGGGGTTTCCTTAAAGGGGGAAGGGCTGACTGGAGTTTCTTGGCACTTTTTAATGAGGTTTCTGGTGCTATGAGGTTCCTGGCACTGTCCTTTTGGGGTGTACTTCCCACACATCCTTAGAATTTGTGCTTTGTAAAACATCCATCAGGAAGGGCTGCCACTTCCGGGAAGAAGGAGGAAAATAAATTTATTATTTATTATTTATTTATTTGTTTGTTTGTTTATTTGTTTGTTTGCTTGCTTATATACCGCTTCATAGGGCTTTCAGCCCTACTGACTCTACCCAGCTTTTAAAATCAGAAGCAAAGTAATCATCAGTAAAAAAAGCAAAGGATTTCATTGTTCCCCTTTTATATTGAGAGGAAAGAAACAGGAACTCAATTCTATTTAAACTTTCCCTCCCTCCCAAACCCTCCCCCTCCCCATTGCAATGAGCTTAGTCTCAACAAAGGTTTTAAAGCTCCATTTTTCCATGTGCTGACGGACTCCCCCTTTTGCCCCTCTGGAGGGAAGGGAGGGATTCCCTCCCTGCAGGCAACGCCGGAGCCGGATCTCCCCGAGGAAAACCCTGAGTGGGATCCGCAGCTCCCTTCCTCCTGGGGGTCAGGAGATCTCCTGGCTGGAGGGGCGGCCTGGAGGGAGAACAGCCTTACCTGAGAGGGATCCAGAAGCCTCTCCCGGGGCATCTAACGCCGATCCTCCAAGGAAGAAGCGGAACTGGAGGCAGGAACCGGAGATCCAGCTTGCGTTGCGCGGGGGAGGCGGGGGAGTATAATATTATCCCCTCGGGCTCCGCCCCCCACTTTGCGGCCCCGCCCCTTGGCCCCCCTCCGCCCCTCCCCTCTAATCTCCCTTTCCAGCCAGGAGGACGTGCTCCGAGACTTCTTCCAGTGTCTGTGATTTTGTGTGTGTGTCTCTGTGTGTGTCTGTGTGCGCGCGCATCTTTGTTCCCATGGGGGCAGCTCAGCATCTGAGAGGGGAAAGAGGCCTGGGAACCCTGCTAGTCCTCTGCAGAGTAGAGTTTTTTTTATAATATTGATTTGTCTCCCTTTGACAATATTGACAGCTGAAGTTCCCTCCCTTTTAAAGGCAGCCCCCCCCCCCAGCCCCCTCTGCCACTTCATCTGTTTTTCTGCTGAAGAGGAGATTAGGGGAAGAAGTGGTGGAAGTTATCCGAAAAAAACGAAGGAGAAATGGCCAAACTTTATTCCGGGATCTTCATTCGGGTCCTTTTTGCCAGCAAAAAATGGGATCCCGAACCACAGAAAGAGGGAAATAGCTTCACATGTGGGGTCGAGGGGCGGGAAATCCGAAGAAGCCGCTCCTTCCAGACGTTCAGTGCAGGGGAGACACGGGTTTCAAGAAAGGAACTCGCTTTTTTTCCCTCTCCTTGGAAGCGGCGCCTTTCCCGAGACAGCCGAGCGGAGGATTCTCCATTAAACAGGGGAGGGGGCTGGGAGTAGCTGTTGGGGGGGGGGAGTTTTCGGGAGGGGCGGGGGGTCTCAGCGACCCCACGTGATTAGGGGAGGGACTCTCCCACGCGGGAAATTGCATTTGTGTGTGTTAAGGTGCCCAAGGACTCCGCAATCATCGACTCAGAAACCCCCAAAGTCTTCACGAACTCTGGGGCTGCGCCTCCCCTTTTTTCATCCAATGAAGCCCCACGCCACGCCTGATCGGTGGGGAGGGCAATAAGAAGTCCACGCTCTCCTTTGCGTCTGCAATGAACGACCCGCTCGAGCTGCGCTGAAAGACTGAACTCTCCAGCGTTTGAAGACAAGAGACTCTGCCCGGAGACTGATGACGCTGCAGAAAGGAGAATTCCAATTGGTAATTTCGCTTTCGCGGCTACTCCCAAATTCAAGGAGAACGCTCCCTTCCCCCCAATCCAGACCCACAGATGCGGCCTCTGGGGCTGGGACCATCTGCGTCTTTCTCCCCTCTCTTTGGGAGCGCTTGTGTGGCAGCATCGATGGGCTCTGCTAGGATTCCCCCGATGTTGCTGCGGGGGAGGGGGGTGCTGGCTCCCTGGAAGCGAAGCGGGGAAGGAGGCTCCCCGTAAGGAGGGGGCTTGTCTGCAGGAGGAGCGCGCCTGAGAGGCGCCCTCAGTTCTTGTGAGAGAAGGAGGAGGGAGAAAGGGGCTCCTCAGGTCCCCCAGACTCACCCCCTTCAATCAAGCCTTTTCCTCGGAGATCATCCGACCTGGCTCTGCGGACCTTTGATCAAAGCAGGACCTGGGCCAGGCCATAGCAGGCTCAAAGGTGAGATTGGCAGCATCGGGATTTGAACTCAGGACCAGCTGGCCCCCCAAGGAGAGAACTTTGCCTTCCCATTCCTCAATTGTAGTCCCAGGGCAGCTGCAGCAGGAAGCAACTTCTGGAGGGAGGGTCTGTCCCACAGGCCAACGCAGAGTCCTTGGTGCTGAAGGGACGTCTCTCCTGGGGGTGGGCTTGGGGGGAACTTATCTGGAGGCTCCTTCACTCTGGGCTCTCGGGAGGAAGAACTTTTCATCTCTGGAGCTGAACCCAGGAGGACATTTCTTTCATCAGGTATAAGTATGGATTAGGTGAGACCTGGCTCAAAGCCAGTACACTGTGAGAGGGACCTTGGAGTCCTAGTGGACGATCACTTGAATATGAGCCAGCAGTGTGCAGCCACCTCCAAAAAATACAATCCTGGGTTCTATAAATAGAATCAAGATCACGTGAAGTATAACTACCGCCATATAAAGCCTTAGTACGACCTCACCTGGAATACTGCAACCAATTTTGGCCACCATACTACAAAAAAAGATGTTGAGACTTTGGGAAAAAATATCAGAGAAAAGCAACTAAGATGATCAAAGGCCTGGAGACTAAAACATATTAAAAATGGCCGCAAGATTTGGGCTTGGCTAGTCTAAAGAAAAGAAGGACTAGGAGAGGCATGATAGCAGTATTCCAGTATTTGAGGGCCTGCCACAAAGAAAAGGGGGTCAAACTATTCTCCACAGCACCAGAGGGCAGGACAAGAAACAATAGTTGGAAACTAATCAAGGAGAGAAGCAACCTGGAATTAAGGAGAAACTTGCTAACAGTGAGGACAGTTGACCAGTGGAATAGCTTGCTTTTAGAAGTTGTGGGTGCTTCATCTCTGGAGGTTTTTAAGAGAAGACTAGACCCATGATTCCAGAGGTGACATGCACATATGCTCCTCTGGCTGCCAGCTGGTCTTTGCTGGCGCTGTTTTCCAGGCTGCTTTTGGGCTATTTTCAGGACATTTTGGGGCTGTTCTGGCCCCCCAAATGCGCGAAAAATGGTCTGAAAAGTCTGAAAAATGGCCCAGAATAAGCCCCCCCCCCCCGAAAAAAAACCAGCCAAAAAAATGCGTGCGTGCACCGGCCAGTTGGTCTTCGGGTTTCTGGTCCTCCAGCTGGCCAACATGGATGTATGTGCTGGAAACCAATAGGCAAGCTGGCTGGCACATAGATGCGCACTGACCAGCTGGTTTTTAGATTTCCGGCGCACGCCCATGCATCTGCATGCACACGCATTGCAGTTTGGGCACTTGATGGACTAGACAGTTGCTAATCTAAAATAGTATAGGTTTTGATGAAAGAAATGTCCTTCTGGGTTCAGCTCCAAGTGGGGAAAAAGACACTGGAGACATGGAGGCTGCTTGGAAAGATGGTTTTAATGGTGGACACGACCACATGGCTTGAGTCCTGAACAGAAAATGTGATCACATGCTTCTATCTTGGTGGAGAAAAGAGAAGGGAAGGCTGAGATGCTGAAAGTCCCTGGTTTTATGCCCTCTCTGGCCTTTCATCTTGTATTCTGATTGGTTGTCAGACTCCCATGGGCCCATGCAGGGACAACTCTCTAGGCTGCGTTTTGAATCCAGGTTTGGTTGAGTTCTCAGATGCCATGTGGCGAGTTGGGTAAAGGGCCAATATTATCATCATGCCTTAATCCAGTGTTTCCCAACCTTGGCAACTTGAAGATGTCTGGACTTCAACTCTCAGAATTCCCCAGCCAGCGAATGCTGGCTGGGGAATTCTGGGAGTTGAAGTCCAGACATCTTCAAGTTGCCAAGGTTGAGAAACACTGCCTTAATCCCATCCCCCTGGAGCTGAAGGGGAGAACTCTTTATTATGTAAAGGGACTAGCTTGGCCATCTTAATGGCCCATTGACAAAGTGGGTGGGGGCAGGAAGCTACAAGGAGCTATTCTCTCTTAAAACATCTTTCTTCCTTTTCACATCCAGGGAAATATAATATTCTGCCTTTTCAATATTTCCTAGGATATTTCATTTTTCTGGGAGAGGGCTGGGTGATAACTTCCTACAGTTTTCCTGCTTGAGAGGAGGGCTGCACTAGAAGGTCCCTTCCAGCTCATGGATACTATTCAGGTGTTTGGGTGGGGGTCTCCTCCTAGGCAGTGCTGAAGCAAACATAATTTCCAAGTGTTTTTTCTCTTTGGTCAACATGTCCTTCCTCTCTTCTCCTCCTAACTCAGCCAGAATTTCACCTTCCTTCCAGAATTCCTTCTGGTTCCTCTCTCAGAAAAAGCCTCTGGGCAAAACATGTCATCCCATTTCACAGACAAAGCAAGTGTAACTGCACAATATTTCAGTTTCGACTTCCCTGGGCATTTTGTCAAGGTTTACTTTACTTTATTAATTAGTCCATTAGGCCGTATCAAAGTGCAGCATTCCAAACATAAATTATTATCAAAATTCAATCAAACAAGATTGGAAGAGAATAGAATTTAAAATGAGATTGGAATAAAATAATTTGATAGATAAGTAAAAATAAATAAGCATTTATGACTCCCCACCCCCAATCTACATTTTGCCAAGATATTTAAATTTATAACTGAAACGGGAGGTTGCGTAGCCAGTCCAGAACAGTTACAGTTGATTGATTGAAGAGGGCTGGCCCTGCATGAGGCAATCTAAACTGTGATTGGCTGTCTTGAGTGAAAAGGGGGAGGTTCCTTGTTTCCCGCTTTTTTTGCCCTGTGTGCTCGCTGTGATTTACCTCACGATTCTGTTGTTTCACCTGATATGATCCTGTTTGCTTCTCCTGTTTACTGTAAATATATTTATTTTTTTAAAAAAACACATGCACACAATTTCCTGTCAGGGTCTCCGATTCCATTTGGTCACCGGGTGTGCAAATTCCCTGATTGCAAAGGTGCTTTTTTTTTTTCAAAGAGGCAACTGGATTTTGTGGTTTTTCTTGGAAGATGTTTCGCTTCTCATCCAAGAAGCTGGATTGAAAATGCTTTCAAAGAAAAACCACAATGTCCAGTTGCCTCTTTGAAAAAAAGCACCTTTGGAATAACCATAAGCTGGATGACTGAGAATCTCCATGGGCAAATTCCCTGACACATTTCACCCCATTTAGCTTACAAAGCAAGTACAGGACCACAATTAAGCCCAACATTTCTGTCAGACAGAAACCTTAAACTAAACTATGATTATCTTTCAGCCCAGGAAATGAGCCAAGCCTTCATTTAACATTATTCATCACTGGAGTGAACAATGTAAGAAAAGTGCACTCTGGAGAAATTAAAATGTGATAGGATAGCGTAAATTCTTTTATTAAGGCTGGACAATAGACTAAAACATTTTTTCAAAAAAAAAAATGTCAGGCCAGATGATTATGTACTTTCATACAGTTCCAATGAAAACAAAACTTCAATGAAACCTTAAAAGTTTTATTTGACCCCTAAAACAGGATTTCCTATCCCAGTTCAGAGCTCCCTTCTGTCACTGTGTGAAATGCCTGGTAAGGTGTGACCTCTGAAAAAAGAAAATGTGTTCCTGCATTGTTCACAATTCAAGAGATGTCTCTCTGCTATGGACTTCCTGGTGCATTTTTAGCTGTGATTTGCAACAAAAAAGGTTTTCTCACACCCCGCCCAGTTGTTAGGCTACTCTCCAGTGTGATCTCAGTTGTGCATATGAAGGGATGAAGGTTGGGCAAAACCTTTCCCACAATCTGAACATTTCTATGGTTTTTCTCCAGAGTGCATTCGCTGATGCTTCGAGAGAGTATCTTTCCGAGAAAAACATTTATCGCACTCCGAGCATCTAAAGGGCTTCTCTCCCGAATGGATTCGGCTGTGATTTGTAAGGTGAGCTGGCCGCGCAAATGTTTTCCCGCACTCTAAACATTTATAACTTTTTTCCCCCGTGTGAATTTTTATATGATTTCTAAGGTTTGATGTGGTACGATAAAATTGTCCACATTCGATGCATTTAAAGGGCTTCTCCCCAGTGTGAATTTGCTGATGTCTCCAAAGTACTTCCTTATAAGCAAAAGATTTCCCACATTCTATGCATCCGTATGGCTTCATGCCTGTATGGATCCTCTCATGCATTCTAAGGGTGTCTTTTCGGGAAAAGCATTTCTCACACTCCAAACATTTGTATGGCTTCTCCCCTGTGTGGGTTCTCTCATGATTATGCATGTCTTTTCGTGTAAGAAAACCCTTCCCACACTCCCCACATTTATAGGGTTCCTCCCCTTTGTGACTTTTCTGATGTGTCCGAAGTTCAAAAGAATACATAAATCTTCTCCCACATTCTGGGCATTCAAAGGGTCTGTCTCCGGTGTGAATTTTTTGATGTCGCCCCAGGGTTGATTTACTGGAAAAGTATTTCCCACATTCGAGGCACTTTACATTTTTCTCCCCTCTGTGTGTTTTCCAATGACTCCGAAGAGCTGAACTCTGCGTGAAACAATTTCCACACGCAAAACATTTGTAAGTTTTTTTCTTTTTCTCCCTTCTGTGTGTTTTCTCATGACTAAGAAGATATGTTCTCAGGGTGAAACATTTCCCACACTCAAAGCATTTGTAAGATTTTATTCCTGAATGAATCTTCTCATGGCCCCAAAGACCTGACTTCTGAGAAAAGCTCTTCCCACATTCCCAACATTTGTAAGGTTTCTCCCCCGTGTGAATTCTCTTGTGGTCCCTGAGAGTGGATTTTGCATGGAAACATTTCCCACATTCCAGACATTGATAAGGTTTATCTCCAGTATGGATTTTCTGATGTTTAAGAAGTTCTAACTTTCGTTCAAAGCATAAGTGACATTCCTCACATTTATAGGGTTTTAGGACACCTTCCAAATTTTGACTGGATCCGCTTTGAAAATGCATCTTCCTGTGGGTCAAAAGGTGGGGCCAGCAAGCAAAGGTTTTCCCACACTCTGAGCATATATATGTTTGATGGTTTTCTGGAGTGTTGCTTGTGTCTGACAGGAGAGTCAAGGGTTTCTCACGTTCCATACTTGTTGGTGGCTGCTGTCTTCCACTATTTTCTGCTGTTTCTGGTAGTTGACTTGTAGGTAAAGGTTGGATCACACTATTTTATTTCTGTTAGGGGAAAAAAGAAACAGAGAATAATATTTTGAGAAAGATAGTACCTGAAGGGGATAGGGGGACCCTGGAGATCCAGGGCAGGCCACACATGAGTTAACAGAGCTGCAGCCAACCCCAGAAACCTCAGTCACTCAATGAGGCAGAAATGCCAGAGTGGTGCCTTAAGTGGAGGTCTGCGGTCTTCAGCCATCTGCCACTGACCCCAGGTCTGGACTTCAGCCAATTGTCGCTGGTACCACTGAGAAATGTGGCCTTAATCCCCAGACTGGGTGGCCTTTACAACCTTGCACCTTTTTCCAAGCCACATGGTCCATACGGTTTCTAAGCAACATGGACCAAAGCATCTCTAAGCTTATCCAGGACCCCCTCAAGTCAAATACAGTCTATGCTGGGACTCTGATGGTGTCCCCTGCTTTTTTTGTGGAATAAATACAGCTTTTGACAGCTAGCTGACTAGAACACATTGCCTATGGCAGAAAGGGAGACATCTACTGGTGAGTAGAGGATAGTATAAGACTAAATAGAAAATAACAGAAGAAAGTACAGCTATAACTTGACCTTGACTGTAGCAAGATAAAGATACTTTGAAGGGTGTGAAACAACAAGGAAGATTTGTTTTTGTAAGTGTTGTGGGTTGGACTTGCTATCTCGGTGGAAGAGAAAAATAAAAATAAAAGTGGAATTGGATGTTAGCAATTGGAAATAAGAAAGGAAAAAAGAACTTTAAGTTTAAGTAAATGTGATATAAAAGAAAAAGCTTAAACAATTTGCTAAATTAACTAAGCAGACACTATGGAATTTTGGATGTATGATGAATTACTTGATGTTAAAAAATGCACGTGAAACGCTAAATGGAAAGAAAACAGTGGAAACTCAGAGGAAACAAGTAAAACAAGGAAAAGGAGAAAGAAAAGGGACTAAATGAAGAACATACTATAGAAGAAAAAGAGATTGAAAAAGAAAAATACTTAGATGATTGTACTGGAATTTACAGTTACATACCGAAAGGAGACAAGGGGGAAGTGGCCCCAAGAAAGGGAAAATTAAATAGCAAAGGTGAGATTAATGGGGAAAGATGGAGGGGGAACTGGTGGGAGATACTAAAACAATAGAATTAAAAAGGCGAAAAAAGATTGGAAAAAAAATATATAGAAATTTCAAGAACAAGAAAAAGCTAGGTAAATGGGTGGAAAGAAGAGAATATAACAGAAGTGAAGTTCCTGAGAGACTAAAAGAAAATGGTTGAAAGGAAGAAAGAAGGAAAAGGATTTATTAGTAAAATAGAATGAAACTTGGTAAATATAGCCAATGGTATATACTCAATATGATGTGAGGGAAGTAGATTAATACTATTTGTGGATAATTAAATAAATGAAATGTTTACTATATAAAATTAAATTTGAGGATATATGCTATCAATAGTAAAGCAGAATAATAGATGAAAATGATATGTTTGATTAATTTGGAGAGGCAAATAATGATATTGTTTATATATTAAGAAGAAATTAAAACTAAGCGGGAAAATATGGAAGAAAATAAGATGACTGAAATGCGAAATGAAATATGATGTAAAATGAACTATGCATAATAGAAGATATAAAGGGGGAAAACCAGGACAACATTTTGTTTATAAAAGAAGTTAAAATATGTAACAAAAAATAAAAAAACCCTTTGTTTTAAATTAAGAGTTTCCTTGGGGCCACATCTGCTTGTTTGATGCACTGAGCACAACCAGGTCCAACCAAAAAGCTGTGCATATTAGAAGGGGCAATTCAGCCAGGCCATCCTAAAAGAGACTCAGCCGCAGAAGATCAGACAGAAAAGGAGGAGGGGAAAATGGCTCTGATTTAACAATTTCCTCCAAGTGCAACAGCCAAGTTACTCATAAAAGGACCATGGCTGATCAAGGCAAATAAAGCTATAGAGGGCTTCCTCAAAGTGAAATGGAAGACCCAATTTGTCATCCTAAACAGCCCTGACCTTT
Organism: Thamnophis sirtalis; assembly: GCF_051295495.1. Taxonomy (NCBI): domain Eukaryota; kingdom Metazoa; phylum Chordata; class Lepidosauria; order Squamata; family Natricidae; genus Thamnophis; species Thamnophis sirtalis. The sequence continues at coordinate 1,556,516 of NW_028261383.1, forward strand.
AAAAAAAACACTGAACTGTGACATGGTTTAATGCTGGGGTAAATTCGCCCCAAATCCCCATTAAAGGATCCAGAGAATTTCAATTAATGTTTAAGCTTTAGGTAGAAGGCCTAAGTGCTTCAGCTTACTAAACTATAACCGTAAATGCATTATGGGACAAGGCACAAAGAAGAAAAGTTTGCATACTTAATTGCTAAAAATGTATTGCTGAAACAAGAGGCAGTTTGGGCTAAGACAACATTTCCCCATGGAGAGATAAGCTAAAAACTGGACAGCAACAGCCCCACCTCAAGCTGAGTTCCCAGGGAGCCTCTTCTGGCTTCAGGGGTGCATGCACCAAGCTCCCCCACTCTGTGGCCTTCTGACCAGGGTCCACCTCCAACTCCATCAAGAGTGCCTTCTTCAACAAATATTGATTAAAGGAATTACGCCTTCACTCAGCATCTTGGTAGCACTGGCATTTTGACAAAGAAAGATGAAAAAAGCTTATTCCCCAAACCAAGATTTATTTACTCACCTTTAAATTTATAGTTAAGAGGTCTCTGGGTTACTTGTTCCCCCTCTGAGTCAAGGCCAGAGATGACCTTCACCGCTGACCAGTTAAATATTGCCTGACCAAATGGCCTTTCGTGCACAAAGCTGCTTCTCTAACAAGCCACAATTTCCAAATTCTCTAGAACGCGGTACCAGACAAGTTTGGTGGGTTCCGATCCAAGAACAACCCTTGACTTTTGCCTCCTGCAAAGACAAATGAAAAAGGTTCAGATGTTGACATTAATCTATAAATGACCTGGAAGAGAAAGGATAAAATACAATACAAATAATGGAGAGAGAATCAGGATTTAAGAACCTCTTGGTAAGCCAAAATGGAAGAAACCAGCAGGATGAAGCCCAAGAGGAACCAATGCATAGTTGTGAGCAGGAAACCTCAAAGGAAGGTGAGAGGGATCAGGTGGGGAAGAGCATCAGTGAAAAGGGCTGCTCTTTCCTCCTCTTTTTGGAGGCTGCAAGGCCATAAGAATTCTAGGCCTCCTGGGACCTACAGCTACTTTGGACAAACATTTTGGAAAATATTTACAATTATGTAAGGCAATCTTCTGGTCATCAGCTTTGTCCTATCAGCTGCTCACAAGATCACCCTCAAAACGTCCTTAAAGTTTGTGGTTTCTAAAACATCTACCCAGGAGGGGCTGCCCCATCATAGCCTCTTCTGAGAAAAACTAGAAAAATATAAAATTTAGAAATTATACACAGCTTTTTAAAGCAGAAGCAAAGTAAATGTTAGCATAAATCAAACTATTTCATTTTTAGCCTTTTTCCTTTAAGGTCAAAGAAAGAGGATATCTTGTAGATTAAAACAAGAGCTCAACTCAACTAATTTAAACCTTTTCTTTCCCCAAATCCTCCCCTCCCCATTGCCAGGAGGTCAGTCTGTGTTAAGACCACATTACAAACCTCAACAAATGGTTTAAAGCTCCGTTTATTTTATTTTTTAAATTGCACTTGCGCGACATACATGCTCAAATACCTCTTGCCCTGAAGGACCATAGAGAGACCTTCTGAAAGCAACCTCCCCAAAACTCCTTCCCGGATCCACCCGGAGAGCCTTGGCCGGGGAGGAGGGGGCAAATCCAGCGCGGGGACGGAGCCCCCTTTGTCCCCCTGGAAGGAAGGGAAAGAGCCGCTCCCTGCAGGCAACGCCAGAGCCGGATCTCCCCCAGGAAAACCCCGAGAAGCCGAAGAGCGGGATCCGCAGTTTCCTTCCTCCCGGTAGGGAGATCTCCTGGCAGGAAGGGCGGCCTGGAGGGAGAACAGCCTCACTGGAGAGGTACCCAGAAACCTCTCCAGAGATCCAGCGCAGATCCTCGCGGAAGAAAACGGAGACCCAGCCAATGGGAGGGGGAGGCGGGGGAGAGGCTTCTGCTCTCCACTGATTCCGCTTCCGCCTTGTAAGCCCCGCCCCTCATTGCAGATTCAGCTCCTCCCCGCCCCCAATTCCCCCTCCCAGCCACGACCACATGCAACGAAACCGCTTCTGTTTCTCCATTGGACGTCGGTATCCAGGTTTTCCCTGCTCTTGCGAAGGGTGTCCTCTGCACGGTAGAAGCGCCCGCTTGTATGTGTCCATGGAGAAGCCCTATTTAGTTTTTTGTTGTTGTTGTTTCGGAACTTCGTTCAAAGTGCCAATAACGGGAAGCAATTAACAGTTACCTTTTGTGGTATTTTTACTTTTTTGGTGTTCCTTCCTAACTGGATAATAAACGTTTAATTTTATTCCCAGGATCTTTTAATTCATCTGTCATCAAGTCTTACACTGATCTGTAATAGCCACGGGTGCAGAGATTTCATGTTGATGCCCATCGTGAGAGTTTAAATTGAGTGGAGGTCTCTGAGCATGGACGAGTTTTCTCACATTCTTTGGTTTCCTAATCCCGAGACCCCAAGACAGTTAAGAAGAGAGTTTGGGGGAGCAGCCCAGATCTCACACATTTTCCCAGAGGATATAAAACACAATATAAAACGGAAATAAGCTTGAAAATATTGCCATGTCACTGGAAAATAGAAATGATTTAATGTTTTATTTCTATTGCTGATTTATTATTTTTGCAAATAACTCAGGAAATGAACACATTCAACACACCTTCCTCCTCTTATTTTCCTCACAACCATACTGTGAGGTGGGTTTTACTGAGACAGGCTTAAGGTCACCCAGCTGGCTTTCAGGACCAAGGCGGGACTGGAATTCAGAGTCTCCTATTTTTGAGCTCTGGCATTAACACTAGGGTAGTGATGACAAACCTTTTTTTCCCTTGGGTGCCAAAGGCGTGTATGTGTGTATGAGAGATTGCACATGTGTGTGCCGACACCCATAATCCAATGCCTCACCATGCAGGCCCCACCCTTTGCACATGTGCATGATCCCCCCTCTACCACCCTCACTTGTGCGCGACATCCCCATTTTGGTGCTAGCAGGCCTCACTGAAATCTTCTGGGACCAAAGTGGCTTTGGGGATGGCTTTGGCTCTCTCCTAACAGGAGATCAGCACCCAACTTTGACTTGAAGTGGGGAGCTGCTCCGGCTTGGTAGTCATGTGACCAGGTGGGTGTGGCCAACTTATAAAAGTGGTGAAACTTACTTAACAACGCTCTTGCTTAGCAACCAAAATTTTGGCCTTAATTGTGGTCATAAGTCCAGTTTCTTTCTTTTTTCTTTCTTTTTCTTTGTCTCTTTTCTTCTCTCTCTCCCACTTCCTTTCTCTTTCTTTCTCTTTCCTCCTTTTTCTTTCCCTTTCTATGTCTCTCCCCACCACACCCCTCTCTCTCACACACACAGACACAGACAGACACACACAGAGACACATACCTGGTCTAGGCACAGACGGAGCCTTCCCGGGGTGTTCTCCTGCGAGGATGTGCCTGGCAGCAGCAGCGGCAGCACACACCCTGCCCTTCAGAGGCTTTTCCCCCTGCCGGATCAACTGCAGTGGCACCAACTGACGGCAGGATATTCCTTTCTTTCGGTGGAGGGAGAAGGACGAAAGTACTCTGGGAAGGCAGGTGGTGCACATGTGCAGCAGCCCCTGGACATCCGTCTGACCCCTGCCCTCCCAAACTGCCATAGCCACCGTCGCTTCCCCTCTCAGCCCCAGAGCAGCTGCTGCATCTTCATCAAGGGCTGCCCACCCACCCACTGAACGGGCTGGATGCTGACCTCGGCAGGCAGTGCATCGGGGACCACCAGGAAGGCCGCATGGAAGGCAGCCAAGCATAGCAGCACTGCTGGGAAGGAAGCTGTGGCTTTTTCACGCTTCTGATGGGCCGCTCATGTTTGTAGCCGAATGAGAAGACACCGGACAAATCCTTCTTGGGATGAAGCTTGGCTTGGCCCCGAGAGATGCCCGGGGGGCTTCTTTTATTAGTTCCAAACAAAGAGAAGGTGTATACAAATTACATCAAAAGGCACATGACTAAATAATCCAATAATAATATTGCAGCGTGGCAAGAGGCTTCGTCTCTGGCATCTTTTACTCTCTACTGCCCAACCTGTCCCCATAATTTACCTACTTTCCTAAATAGGCGCAGTTCCCTTACTGGATCCCTCACTCACTCAAACACACACACACTCATGCACACACAAAAGCATTTTTCTCCATTCCAATTCGGATCCTATAAATCAATTGCTCTGTGAAACATCTGTGAAAAAGATTCAGGTGCTCAGGCATGAAAATGTCATCAAAGCAGCAGAAGAGAAATCAGAAGAGTCAGTAAGAAAGAGGGTAGCAAGAACTCCTTGAGACATGAAATCACGATGAGGAAAGACTAAGAGAGGCATCGTAGGGGGTAATGGAATAGAGGTAGCCGAGATCACCGGAAGAAAATAGGAAGAGCCAGGCATTGGAGCATCTATAGGTTCACTTGCCAAGAGATTGAAATAAGAAACAAGATAAGAAGCAGAAATAGCAGCATCAGCCTTTTGTGTGGGGCTGGCTGAATGCCCCAGGATTAGTTTCCCGACAGTGAGTCAGGTTGGAAAGCAGGCAGAAGCGTCCTCTAAAGGGATGTAATGTTGAGGAGCTTCAGGGGCTGAGGGTGACAGAGGCATACACACAAGGGAAGAGGAACTCTTGGATTCAAAGTGTGAATTTAGTGAAGAGGTTTCCAAATATGGCGGGGGGGTATCCGGTCCCCCCATCATGGCCTTTTCATGAACGTTTAAGCATTCCATGACGATCCGCCAAGTGGAAAGTATTTTCAGTGGTGCCCTTGGAGGCTGGTGAAAATATTTTCCTAATTTTTCCCAAATGGTTGTTCGAATTGAGCCCTTCTCAGGATATGTGGGACAATTTTGATAAATGTACCTGAGAAGGTTAGTAAGATCTTTTTTCGAAAGGATGGAGAGAATATTTCCATTGTTTTTTAAGATTAATATTGAGGACTTGGACAATTCTCTAAGTTCGAAAAGGTGTGCAACCCGGGGCTTAGAGAATTCTGCCCCCATTACGATTCTGGGAGGATGCTCCGTCTGCGACGGCCGGTCCTGGTATGCAAGAGGCGTTCCTTCGCCAGTGAGCACGAGGATTCCAAGTGAGACGGATGAGGCGACGTGCTTGATCAGCAAGATCACGTCGGGGTCACCAGTTGTGGCTTTTTCACGCTTCTGATGGGCCGCTCATGTTTGTAGCCGAATGAGAAGAAAGACACCGGACAAATCCTTCTTGGGATGAAGCTTGGCTTGGCCCTGAGCGATGCCTGGGGGGCTTCTTTTATTAGTTCCAAACAAAGAGAAGGTGTATACAAATTACATCAAAAGGCACATGACTAAATAATCCAATAATAATATTGCAGCGTGGCAAGAGGCTTCATCTCTGGGCAGAAAAGGAGGGGTAAATGAAAGGTGGAGGGAAGTGAAGGAAGAGGTGGGGGGAAGTGGGGGAAGACACGAGCAGCTCGCATTCCTGCCTCCCTTTGAAGTGCTGGCTAACTGCTAGATACTAGAGGCTGGTACAGAGGAGCACACTAATTAATAGGAAAGCTCTTACATATTGCTAATAAGAATGTTTTGTTCATCTCATGGTAGCATCCATCTCTGGGCCTGTGTTTTCAGGCAGCCATAACTGCCCTATACACAGAACTGGTAATGGATCTCAACAGGAAGCAGTCTGCTAGGTCCCTTCCCCGCGACTGGCCAGCCTGGACATGCTTGTCTGCCTTCCACACAGCTTTCCGCTTGCCTACCTTAGCAAGTTGGCCATGGGGACATCGAGTGGAAGGTAGGCAAGCGTGGCAGAGCTGCGGGAAGGGAGTAGGGGAGGCAGGCTGGAACGGTGGAAAGTAGAGACTGGGTAAGGCAAGTGAGCACCGACTGAGTACCAGTTTGGGGGCGTGGCCAACTAGCAGTCCCTACCGGTTTGACCACCAATGCCCAATGTCCACTACCAGTTCTCCCAATCTGGTCAAAAATTTCTAATGGTTTCCAATGTTTTGTTTTCAGGTAAAACTTTTCCCACACTCCCCACATTTATATGTCCTCTTTCCTGTAGGTTTTCAGAAATCCATCACAGCAGGTGATGTCCAAAACGCCTGTCTGCCTTACGCAGAGTTTATTTGGCTTTTATAGTTTCAACCAGCAGAATAGAGCACAGAAAGCAACGGTCTTGTTTTTGGTTTACTCCCTCTTTTTTCCCTTGTGAATCCAGGCAGCTATCTCAGCCAAGGTTGAATCTCACATCACTCCCTGATACGGCCTGTCTCTGCTCGGTGAGCTCATGGGCTAAAAGATAAACGGCTACTGCGATTATGGCTGTAATGCGCAAGTCTGTACGTAACCTTTCCTCTTTTCCCACATCTGGTTCTGCTAATTAGGTGAGCTTGTAGGTATCCGAGATAACCAGCTACTGAGATCACGGTAGCTTCCTACGGATGTCTTTACGTAGCCTTACCTCTATTCCTTCACTTTCCTGTGTGTCCCTTCTGGTGTGTTGTCACATAATTCCTTGTGTAGGTGTGGCGGTCACCCACGGGTACTTCACATGGTGTCTACAAAGTTCAGCAGAATCCACAAATCTTTTTTCAGGTTCTGGTATTCATAGAGTCTGCTCCAGTCTGAAGTCTCTGATGTCAAAATTAGGTGTGTCTTTTCAACAAAACATCTCCAGTCTTTTTACTATTAAATAATTTTACATCGTCAGCGAAGAGGACGCAGCTGTTTTTAATTTGATTGTATAGATCGTTGATGTAAAGCAGAAAGAGTGTGAGTCCTAAAGCGCTGCCTTGGGGGACACCCCTGTTAACTGGTGCCGGATTTGATAAGAGCCCTCCCTATTTTGACTCTTTGTTGCCTGTTGGACAGGAACGCGGCTATCCACTTGTGCATGGATCCAGAGATGCCGTAAGAACTTAGCTTTGACAGTAGTTTGTTGTGTACCACTGAATCAAAGGCTTTTGTATCTACTGCTTTACCCTGTTCAAGATGTGTGGTCCAGATGTTTCTGCAGTCTAGGAGTTGCAGTTTATAGGACAATTTTTTTCTAAAACCAAACTGCTTGTCATATAGCAGGTTGTTTGTCTCTAGGGGGGGGGGGGTGATGGATTGCTTTATAATTGATTCCATGACTTTACATGTGATGCAACACAGGGAGATTGGTCTTTAATATTCGACTAGATAAAAGATTTGGTATAAAGATTTTTAAAGATTGGTATAACCGCTGCTATTGATCATCGGTTGGGCAGGGAGCTGGTTCAAAATGATACCTCATAGATTGTGCATTGTGTGAAGTTTCTGATGTTGAATTAGGTGTGACTTTTCAATAAAACATCTCCCACATTCTGGGCATTGGGTCTTTGTCCAATATGAACTCTCTGATGTCGAATTAAATTTGACTTTCTGCCAAAACATTTCCCACATTCAGGGCACTGATGGGGTCTTTCTTTGGTGTGAACTCTCTGATGTCGAATTAGGTGTGACTTTCTGCCAAAACATTTCCCACATTCAGGGCACTGATGGGGTCGTTCTCCAGTATGAAGTTTCTGATGTCGAATTAGGTATGACTTTTCAATAAAACATCTCCCACATTCTGGGCACTGATGGGGTCTTTCTCCAGTGTGACGTTTCTGATGTTGAATTAATTGTGACTTTCTGCCAAAACATTTCCCACATTCTGGGCACTTTTCATTTTTCTGCACACACTTGAAAGGCTTCTCTCCTTTGTGAATCCTCTTGTGTTTTCTAAGATAATATTTACAACTAAAAGATTTCTCACACTCTGGGCATTTATATTGCTCCCCTAAGTGGATTTTCTGATGCATCAAAAGTGTACTTTTCCGGGTAAAAGATTTCTCACAAATGGAGCACTTGTGGCATTTCTCATCCGTATGGGCTTGGCAGTGAATTCTAAGGGATGATGAAGAAGCAAAGGCTTTCCCACATTCTAAACATTTGAACTTTTTTTCCCCTCTGTGAACGTTCTCATGACTTCTGAGGATTTGTACTGTACGGAAAAATGTTCCACACTCAATACACTTATAGGGCTTCACACCTGTATGGATACTTTGATGTCGAAAAAGAGTTTCCTTACAAGAAAAACATTTATCACAATCATTACATTTATATAGTTTTTCTCCCCTATGTGTCCTTTGGTGTTTCTGAAGGTTATAAGAATTGGCAAATCTTTTCCCACATTCTGGGCATTGATAGGGTCTTTCCCCAGTGTGAACTCTCCGATGTTGAATTAGTTATGATTTGTAGCCAAAACATTTCCCACATTCTGGGCATTCATGGAGTCTTTCCCCAGTGTGAACTCTTTGATGTTGAATTAGGTGAGCCTTCTGGCCAAAACACCTTCCACATTTTTGGCACTGATGGGGTCTCTCTTTGGTGTGAACTCTCTGATGTTGAATTAAATTTGACTTGCAGCCGAAACATCTCCCACGTTCAAGACATTGATGGGGTTTTTCCCCACTGTGAATTCTCTGATGTTGCAGCAGGCATGATTTGTTGGAAAAAGATTTCCCACATTCTAGGCACGTTTTGCTTCCCTCCTTTGTATGTGTTTTATTATGTTTGCAAAGAGATGAGCTCTGAGTGAAACACTTCCCACATTCTAGGCATTTATAAGGACTCTGCGCTGTGTGAATTTTCTCATGTCTTCTAAACAATTGTTTATAACGGAAAGATTTCCCACACTCCAGACATTGATAAGGTTTTCCTCCGGTGTGGATTTCCTGATGTTTAAGCAGCTGCGAGGTTTGGGAAAAGCACAGCCCACATTGCGCACACTTGCATGGCTTCTCTTCAGTTGGGCTGTTCTGAGGCCTAGAGAAATGCCGTCTCTCAGGAAATCTTCCCCAGCGCTTCCAGGACTCCTGAGATCTCTTTCCCTGGTGGATTCGCTGATGGGCTCCAAGGTCCGAGCCTTTAGCAAAACGCTCCCCGCACTCTCCGCATTTGTAAGGCTTCAGTCCAGGGTGGTTCCGTAGATGTTTGGCAAAGCTCCACACTCCAGGAAAGGATTTCCCACAAAGGAAACACAGGTGGGATCCATTTCCCGTGTGCAGCTTCCGGTGGATCAAAAGGAGGGACCGGTAAGCAAAGGATTTCCCACAATGGGAGCATTCAAAGAGTCTCCCCTGATTCCTCTGGGGGGACCTTTGGCCAAAGTGTTTCCCCCTCTGCATAGTCTCCAGGGCTGCTCACTTCCACAACTTCCTATCAGAGGAAATTCAAACAAGCAGAACTTTGGCCAAAAGGTTGGAAGATGGGCAGGAGGAGGGGATCCAGCATGAGTCCGAAAGCTGAGAAGATGAAACCTCTGGTCCTGGTGACTGACCCAGATTGGATTCTGCAAGCAGAACTTTGTGCAAAGGTTTTCCTGGTGGCACCTGCAGAATGAAGAAAAAAGAAGTGAAGGAGAGAGGAAGATTTATTTTCTTCAGCTCTCCAAATAGCCCAAACAATAACTGGAAGACCTCCTATATCAGTGGTTCCCAAGTGTTTTTTGGCCATGCCCCCTCTAAGCATCTCTAAAATCCTGATGCCTCCCCTATGACATATATTTCTTAATTTGCTGAAAAAGTGAATTCTACTCATGTGGAGGAAGCCTAAAAGGCCATTAACTTGGTTTATACAAGGTTCAAATTGCTCCCATTAAAAAAATCAAATTGCCTCCCTGTGGTGCCTGGGCGCCATGTTGGGAACCACTGCTGTATATGAACCCTGGAAGCCCCTCCAAAAAAACTTCCATTCAGTCCCCCCAGAATCAAAGCCATGCTGGGATCCCCCCTATGTCCCCCCTCCCCCAAAGCAGACCTCCCCTTTCCCTTTTTTTTAGCATGATGAGAGGGATGGCTGACAAGAATCTCTGTTGCCCCCCACTTGCCTGCCTTAACCGTGGATGATCCCTGCCTTTTCCTTTTCCACAGGAGGGGGGGGGCGATGATGCTACATGATGTGAGACAAAGTGCTAAGATCCCCATAGGATTTTTTCAGCTTCTATCCAGCTTTGTAGAAACGAAAGTAAACAATTAAAACACTAGAATAAAAGCAAAAGCTACCAATTCTTCTCCATTGAGATGAAGCCGAAAGCAAGTGGATCTTTTCTGCCTTGGAAAAACATTCAACTCAATTCAAGCCATTTGAACCCCTTTTCTTCCCCTAAAGAAAAACCCTCCACTCCCCATTGAAGAGAGAAGGAAGCACTCCTGGCAGCCCGAGGGAGAGAGGGAGCCGCACCTGCCTGGAGCGGAGCCCAGGAGCAGCCTTGCCGGACGCCCAGAAGTTGCACAGCCGCCCAAAATGAGGCAACTGGGGATCAAAACCTCCCGGAAACTCAGCTCCAATAAACGGTGGAGAGGGAGACCGAGAGGAGCTTACTAGAGAGGTCCTTCGGAAGCCTCTCCCCGCCTTTTCCGACCCCCGTTTCCTCCCTGGGAGAGTGGTGGAGACGCTCTAGCCCCTCATTTCTCTCTTCCTGCCCAGGGGACTGCAGTTTCTCGGCTCTTCAAGCGACACTTCCCCCTCGCAGCGTGCTGGGCGAGCCGCCTCTTTCCCGACCGTTCGGTGTTCATAGAGAACGGGACCCTTTCCTCATTTCCTACGCCCCGCCCGGAAAGGGAAGAGGCGATTGGGGATCCTCGTTCCCTCCTTCCCCCGAAGTTTGGGGAAACTTCTATTTCCCCTTATTGTGCCCTTCGGGGCAGCATCAGGAAACACCATCCCATAAACTTTGCTTCCTTCGTGGTTTGCTGACTGTAGGTAACTGGTCAGTTTGCATAACTTTCCAAACCACAAATGAGGAAACCTTCAGAATAACAGATGGAAGGGAGCTCTGAGGTCATCTAGTCCAGTGGTCCCCAACCCCCGGTCCACGGACCGGTGCCGGGCCGTGGAGTACCTGGCACCGGGCCGCGCAGCGGCCGGGGGCCATGATTGCTGCAGCGGCCGGGGGCCATGATCGCTGCAGCGGCCGGGGGACATGATCGCTGCAGCGCAAAGGCTCCTGGGCCGTGCGCAAAAGCTCCTGGGCCGTGCGCAAAGGCTCCAGGGAAGAGAGCCCTGCGCAGGTACGCAATCAATGTGTCGTCGCGAACAACGCCCCCCCACCCCTGCGCGCGCTCAGCGGGCCACGGTAAAATTATCAAAGGCTGACTGGTCCGCGGCGATAAAAAGGTTGGGGACCACTGTCCAACCCCTGCCCAAGCAAGAGACCCTATATCATTCCAGACAAGTGACTTCTTCTGAAAACCCTCCACTGATGGAGCACTCGAAACGTTTAGAGGGAAGTCATTGCAATGTTCAATTACTCTGTTAGGAAATTATCCTTTATGACAGCTTCTCAAATATTGGAAGGCTGCCATCCTGCCACTTCCAGTCCCTCCCTTCATTCAGCTAGACATAACCAGTTCCTGTAATTAAATAAAGCCAGTACCTGCAACCTTTCCTCTTTATGTTGTATCCTCCAGTCCCCTACTTATCTTTCTTGTTCTTCCCTGCATCCTTACTAGTCTCAGTGTCTCTTTTCTATTGTGTTACAAAATGTACAAAAACTCAGAGATGAACTTTAGCCCAATCTGGAATGTTTAAAGGTGTTCGTGAATAAACGGTTTGAAACGCTTGGAGGGTTGCAAAGAAACCCCAGAGATGGGAGCTAATTTTAATAAGATTTTGCCTTGCCTGTTTTGGAAAGAAAAATGATATTGGGATCAAGACGGAAATCAGCTCTTCAAGAGAGGCTGAATCACGAAGGGAAGCCCAGAAGAGTTCTGGAATTCTTACTTTGTTGATAAAGGTTGGAAGGACAGAATCTTAAATTCAGAAAGTTGTTTCGCTGTGATGAAAGAAATGTCCTTCTGGGTTTGGCTCCAAGTGGGGAAAAAGACCCTGGAACATGGAGGCTGCTTGGAAAGATGGTTTATTGTTGGACAGGACCACATGGCTTGAGTCCTGAACAGAAAAGGTGGTCACATGCTTCAATGTTGGTGGAGAAGAAGGGAAGGCTGAAGGAGGGGCTTGCTAGGCTTTTTATAACATGTTCAGTCCCACCTCTCTGTTTCCTGTTCCTGTGTAAGAAATGTATTCTGATTGGTTGTCAGACTCCCATGGGTCATGCAGGGATGAATCCAGGTTTGGTTGAGTTCTCAGATGCCATGTGGTCAGTTGGGGCCAATATTATCATGCTTTAATCCCATCTCCCTGTAGCTGAAATGGAGAAGTCTTTATTATGTAAACTGGACTAGCTTGGCCTTAATATCCCATTGACAAAGTGAAGGAAGCTACAGGCAGTTATTCTGTGTTTTAAAACATGTTTCTTTTCACATCCAGAGAAATATTCTGCCTTTTCAATATTTCCTAGGATATTTCATTTTTCTGGGAGAGGGCTGGGTGATAACTTCCTACAACAGTGACATTTTTCGGAAGAGAAAGTAGGACAAAACGAGGAGGATAGGAAGAATGTGGCATTCATTGAACATTAATTTTAAAGAACACTCCCGAAATTATGATGGATAGCCAAGTAAATTACATGTCCATCATTTGCACATAATTTAGTTCCAATTTGAATTTGAATTACACTATATTGCCAAAAGTATTCTCTCATCTGCCTTTACTCGCATATGAACTTACTGTAAGTGACATCCCATTCCTAATCCATAGGGTTCAATATGATGTCGGTCCACCCTTTGCAGCTATAGCAGCTTCAGCTCTTCTGGGAAGGCAGTCCACAGGGTTTAGGAGTGTGTTTATGGGAATTTTTGACCATTCTTCCAGAAGCGCATTCGTGAGGTCACACACTGATGTTGGACGAGTTTACGTGGCCTACCACTTCATGGCTGAATTGCTGTTATTCCCAAACACTTTCACATTCTAATAATACAGCTGACAGTTGACTGTGGAATATTCAGGAGCGAGGAAATTTCACAACTTGATTTGTTGCACAGGTGGCATCCTATCACAGTTCCATGCTGGAATTCACTGAGCTCCCGAGAGTGACCCATTCTTTCACAAATGTTTGTAAAACAGTCTGCATGCCTAGGTACTTGATTTTATACACCTGTGGCCATGGAAGTGATTGGAACACCTGATTCTGATAGTTTGGATGAGTGAGCGAATACGTTTGGCAATATAGTGTAGAATAACAGAGGTGGAAGGGACCTTGGAGGTCTTCTAGTCCAACTCCCTGCTTAGGCAAGAAACCCTACCCCACTTCAGACAAATAGATATCCAACATCATCTTAAAAACTTCCAGTGTTGGAGCATTCACAACTTCTGGAGGCAAGTTGTTCCATTGATTAATTGTTCTAACTCTCAGGAAATTTCTCCTCCGTTCTAAGTTGCTTCTCTCCTTGATTAGTTTCCACCCTTTGCTTCTTGTTTTACCCTCAGGTACTTTGGAGAATAGTTTTGACTCCCACTTCTTTGTGGCAGTCAGCAGCCCCCGATTTATCTCTGACAGTCTGTTGTTCAATTCCAAATATCATTTTGCCTTTTAAAAATCTCTGTTAACTCTCTTATGAAAATTATGAAACAGTAAATGGCTCTGCATTTGATCTCTCAACTTCACCTTTATTCTCTGTGTTCTGTGCCAAGCATCACAAAGAAGCTTTGTATCCCTTCAATAAGGCACTTCAAAATGGTTTTTAAAAGTGTACATTGCCTTTATTGTGTCATTGAAAAACATGCCACCCAAGCCACAAGTCAGCTCTTGTGAATGGGAGATGATATATGGGAGAGGTTATACACGTTTATAGTGATAAACATACTGTTTATTATGGTTTATACTTTTTAAATAATTTTTTAAAAAGTTAATTTAAAACAAACACAACATCCTTCTTTACATGCTATAGAAAGTATATCAGTTGGTTACAAAAAGACTTTCGTGCATCTCTTCCACAGTCAACAAACATAATTCATATTAACTTAAGTATTTTAACTCAAATATTCATACATGTCACCATCATTATATCTTCATTTTCATTTGACTATAATTGTTTAAGTGTCCATCATAAAATATACCAAAATTTAGTACATAACCACATACTGGCCTTTCAATTACTATTTCTAAAATCCTCCACTAACACTAAATCCTTATGTCCTATTTTAGCTAAACATCCAAGATATTTAATAACAAAGTTTTCTAATCCTCCTTTCCAAATCACTATTTAAAGTTTACATTGTTTCCTTATGTTATACCCATATCTATATATACGTTGTTATATATTCCAGAGGGTAAGATACAGAAGAAGAAAAAACCAAAGAATCTATGGATTTAAAGAGAGAAATTCTATTAGCAAAAGCATTGATAACACTGTTGACAATCAAAGATAAGCTGAATAAGGAAAAAGAAAGAGGGCATCAAGATTATATGAGAGATCTTATAAGCAAGGAGTAGCTAAGAGGAGTCTATACAAAGCTGACCATGAAGATGATTAGAGGACTGGCATCACTGATGGCAAAAGATATGAGACTGTTTTGCTCTTGGAAAGATACAGGTTATAGATGGAAGAATATAATTTAAAACTAGTTAAACTTAGTGAAATATATTGACAATAGATATAGCTTAAATAATTGATAATGTTACTAATGTATACAATGTGTAGTGTTATGATGAATATAATTGGATATGAATATTGAATGGTACCTATGTAAGGAAGATAGCAATCCTTTTGGATTATACCTAAAGGTTAATAACAACAACAACAACAACAACCACTTTTAAATTACTCACAGGCATTATTGCAGATAACATTATGGATTATTTGGAAACAAATAACATCTTGCCAGTAGAGCAAAAAGGCAACAAAAGAAGGAGCAGGGGCACAAAAGATCAGCTCCTAATTGATAAAATGATATTAGAAAATTGTAAGAACAGAAAAACGAACTTGAATATGGTGTGGATTGATTACAAAAAGGCATTCGACTCATTACCACATAGTTGGATCATAAAATGCTTAGAAACAACTGCCATTAGCAAAAATATTACATCCTTTACTGAAAAGGCGATGAAACAGTAGAGAACTCAGTTGGCAGTAGGGAATGAGAACTACGGAATGGTTAATATCAAGCGAGGAATTTTCCAGGTTGATTCACTTTCACCTCTTCTCTTCATCATCGCAATGATCCCACTATCAGTAATCTTAAAAAAAAAATGAAATTAGGCTACCAAACAGCCAAAGAAGCTGAAAAAAATTCTCATTTATTATATATGGATGATTTGGAACTCTATGGAAAGTCAGAAATAGAAATCCAATCACTGACAAACACAGTCCGAGTATTCAGCACCGATATTTCAATGCAGTTTGGCATGGAAAAATGCGCCACTGTATCCATAAAAAGGGGCAAAATCACTACATGTGAGGGAATTGAAATGCCCAATGGCCAACTAATTAAATGCAACGAAAATGAAGCCTACAAATAGTTAGGCATTCTGCAGTTGGATAACATCAAGCATGGAGAAGTAAAAACTATTGTCAGGGGAGAGTACACCAACAGAGTTAGGAAAATTTTGAAATCTAAATTGAATGGTGGAAATACAATCAAGGCCATGAATACCTGGGCAATACCAGTTATAAGATACACAGCTGGTATAGTTAACTGGACACAAGCTGATTTGGACATTTTAGACCGAAAAACCAGGAAACTAATGACAATGCACGGCAGTTTACATCTGCATGGTGATACTGATAGACTATACCTGCCCCAAAAATCAAGTGACAGAGGATTATTACAAGTGAAGCAAATAGTTGAAGAAGAAAAACATGCACTGGCTGATTATTTAAAAGAAAGTCAAGAACATCTATTAATCGAAGTAAAGAACAAAAATCTACTGAAGGTCCAACAGACGAAACAAGAATACAGAAAAGATGTGATAAAATCAAGAATGGAGAGGTGGCAGAACAAAGCACTGCATGGCCAATTTCTGGGAAAAATAAAAGATAAAGTGGACAGTGAAAAAACTTGGTTATGGTTAGCAGCAGGTACATTAAAGAAAGAAACAGAGTCACTAATCCTGGCTGCACAAGAACAAGCTATCCACACAAATGTCATTAAGGCCAAAATCGAAAAATCCTCTGATGATGCCAAATGCAGACTTTGCAAAGAAGCTGATGAAACTGTTGATCACATACTCAGCTGCTGTAAAACAATTGCGCAGACTGATTATAAATTGCGGCACAATTCAGTAGCACAAATGATCCATTGGAATTTGTGCAAAAATTATAATATTAAAACAGCAACAAACTGGTGGGAACATAAGCCTGAAAAAGTCACCAAAAATCAGATGGTCAAGATCTTATGGGATTTTTGCATACAAACGGACAAAATGCTGGCGCATAATACACCAGACATCACACTGGTTGAAAAAAATAAAGTTACAATCATAGACATCGCAATACCAGGTGATAGCAGGGTCGACGAGAAGGAATATGAAAAAATCGCAAAATACCAGGACTTAAAAATCGAAATTCAACGACTATGGCACAAACCAGCAATGGTAGTTCCAGTGGTAATTGGCACACTGGGTGCTATTCCAAAAGTACTGGAATTACATTTAAAACAGTTAAAAATTGACAAAATCACCATCAGTCAAATGCAAAAAAGCCGCACTGCTTGGATCTGCATGCATATTACGAAAATACATTATGACGTCCTAGACCCCTGGATGGGGCCCGACTAGTAATCACTAGTAATCTCTTTCTTTCTTTCTTTCTTTTTCTTTCCTTCCTTCCTTCCTTCCTTCCTTCCTTCCTTCCTTCCTTCCTTCCTCCCTCCCTCCCTCCCTCTCTCTCACACACACACAAACAAAATATTCTGGAACTGCGCTGCACTGGGGAGTTTTCATGTATAGAGGTGCCTGGCAGCAGCAGTGGCAACAGAGCACACCCTGCCCTTCGGGGGCTGGTTACCCTAGCCAGATCAACTGCGGCGGCACCAACAGACGGTGGGATACTCTTTCTTTTGGCAGAGGGAGAAGGAAGAACGTGCTCTGTGAGGGCAGGCAGTGCCTATGTGCAGCAGCCCCAGAAAATCCGCCTGCCCGCACCCCTCCCAAATCACCAGTCACTGCGCTGCCCCTCTCAGCCCCAGACTCTCATCTCCAGCAAGGACTGCTCACTCACTCACTGGCTGGGCCAGGCTGGATGCTGAAGACAAGAGGGCATGGGGACGGGAAGGCCACATGGAAGGCAGGCAAGCATGGGGGGGTTGTGGGGAAGGAAGTAGGCTGCTAGCTCCCTTCCCCGTGGCCGGCTGGCCCCGACATGCTTGCCTGCCTTCACTAGCTGGCCTTGGGGAGACCGGGAAGGCCACGTGGAAGGAAAGCAAGCATGGCAGGGCTGCAGAACGCAGGGAAATAGGGGAGGCAGGCTGAATATGAGTATGAGAATTTGTATTCTTTGTAACAATATCCAAATGTCTTACTTTTGTATCATTTCTTCCAAATCACTTTTCGTCATCAATTCTATCTGGTCTTCCATTTTCCTATTTTGGTCAACTTCTTTGTCCATTAGCTATTGATTTTAAAACCAGCCAACTCACTAAAAATCTGTTTAATGTTTTTATTAATATTTTGATTTCCTCCAAAAGACTTTTAAAATTATGACAAAACTATCAGCAAAGTTCTTTTTACCTCAGATATTCTGTCGGTTGTGCTCTAGGATACATATTCTATGATTCTATTTATTTCCTGGATTCGTTAATCCTGCCCAAATAGAGACTTTTGATGGCTTACAAGGCTTTAGCAGAAGCCTTAGCTTTTCGCATTATTTTGTGATGCATTATTCGCATTATTTTGCTTCTTATCCATTTCCCCCCCTTTTTAAAAAAATTCTTAGAATTATAGGGCTAGAAGGGACCTACCACAGAATAACCCAGCTGTAGTCTTCTAGTTTTACCTTCCCTGCCCAGGAGTCTTAATATACTTCCAGACAAGTTCACATGCTCTCCCACGATCTAAGAGTTTCTAATCCCCCCTCTTTATGAAGTCTTATATGACTTCTAAGGGTTGAACAATTATGAAGAACTGTTCTATCATCAGGGCCTATTAGGGCTTTTTCCATGTGAGTTTTCTGATGTCTCCCTTTTGAGAAAACATTACCACACTCTATGCATCTCTACGGCTTCGCTCACGGATGGACCTTTCTGATGTCGAATTAGGTGTCCCTTCTGGCCAAAACATCTCCCACAGTCTGGGCACTGATGGGGTCTTTCTTCAGTGTGAACTCTATGATGTTGAATTAGCTTTGACTTTTCATCAAAACACTTCCCACATTCTGGGCACATTTCATTTTTCATGCAAGGCTTCTCCCTTTTGTGAATCCTCATGTTTTCCAAGGTAATATTTACAACAAAACGTTTTCTCACTCTTCGGACATTTACCATATTTTTCGGAGTAAAGGATGCACCAAGGTTTTGAAGAGGCAGATTTAAATCTATAATCTATAACATAGCAAAAAACAAACTGTAGTATTTAGAGACAGGTCGCAGTTGTATTCTCCACAGTCCTTTTCTAACAACTCTCAGTTAATCATCTATAGGGAGACCTCTATTTACACCCACAATGGAGCCCAACATTTCTGTTGTTAAGGGAAAAACTTGTTAAGTAAGTTTTCCCCAATTTACGACCTTTCTTGCCACAGTTGTTAAGTAAATCACTGCAGATGTTAAATTAGTAACATGTCTGTTAAGTGAATCTGGCTTCTCCCTTGATTAGTTTCCACCCATTGCTTCTTGTTCTACCCTCAGGAGCTTTGGAGAATAGTTTGACTCCCTCTACTTTGTGGCAACCCCTGAGATATTGGAAGACTACTATCATGTCTCTCCTAGTCCTCCTTTTAATTAAACTAGACATATCCAATTCCTGCCACCGTTCTTCATGTTTTAGTCTCCACTCCCCTAATCATCTTTGTTGCTCTTCTCTGCACTCTTTCTAGAGTGAAAGAGTATTTTTCCAGGCAAACCATACATCACACTTCAAACATTTAGATTGCATCTATCCTATATGGATTAGAGTGTGGTTTTTAAGGACTATTGACAAGAAAACGCTCTCCCACGATTTGAGTTTCTAATCCCCTCCTCCTCCCTGCTTATGAAGTCCTATACGACTACTAAAGGTTGAACAACTATGAAAAACTGTTCTACCAACAGGGTCTATTAGGCCTTTTTCCATGTGATTTTTCTGATGTTTTGCTTTTTGAGCAAAACATTACCATACTCTATGCATCTCTATTGCTTCACTTATGAATGGACCTTTTGATGATTTTCAAGATGTTGTTTTTGGGGAAAACCTTTCCCACACTCCAGATATTTGTACAGCTTCTCCCCCATGTGGATTCTCTGATGAGCTCGTAACCGTATTACTGTGAGAAAACTTTTCCCACATTCCCCATATTTATAGGGCCTCTCTCCTGTGTGACTCTTCTGATGTCTCCGAAGTTCAGCAGACGCCACAAATCTTTTCTCGCATACTGGGCATTGATAGGGTCTTTCTTTAGTGTGAAGTCTCTGATGTTGAATTAAACTTGACTTGTAGCCAAAACATTTCCCACATTCAGGGCATTGATGGGGTCTTTCTTCGGTGTGAACTCTCTGATGTCGAATTAGATGTGACTTTTCAATAAAACATTGCCCACATTCTGGGCATTGGGTCTTTGTCCAATGTGAACTCTCTGATGTCGAATTAAATTTGACTTTCTGCCAAAACATTTCCCACATTCAGGGCACTGATGGGGTCTTTCTCCGGTGTGAACTCTCTGATGTTGAATTAGGTGAGTCTTCTGGCCAAAACACCTCCCACATTCAGGGCACTGATGAGGTCTTTCTCCAGTGTGAAGTTTCTGATGTTGAATTAGGTGTGACTTTCTGCCAAAACATCTCCCACATTCTGGGCACTTTTCATTTTTCTGCACACACTTGAAAGGGTTCTCTCCTTTGTGAATCCTCTCATGTTTTCTAAGATAATATTTGCAACGAAAAGATTTCTCACACTCTGGGCATTTATATTGCTCCCCTAAATGGATTCTCTGATGAACCTGTAGCCGTATTGCTGTGAGAAAACATTTCCCGCACTCCCCGCATTTATAGGGCCTCTCTCCTGTATGACCCTTCTGATGTCTCCGAAGTTCAGAAGAATCCACAAATTGTTTCTCACATACTGGGCACTGATGGGGTCCGTCTCCACCAGTGTGAAGTTTCTGATGTCGAATTAGGTGTTCCTTCTTAACAAAACATCTCTCACAGTCTGGGCATTGATGGGGTCTTTCTCCGGTGTGAATTCTCTGATGTGTCCGCAGGCATGATTCCCTGGCAAAACATTTCCCACATTCTGGGCATTGATGGGGTCTTTCTCCAGTGTGAACTCTCTGATGTTCGATTAATTGTGACTTTCTGCGAAAACATCTCCCACATTCTGGGCACTTTTCATTTTTCTGCACAGGCTTGGAAGGCTTCTCTCCTTTGTGAATCCTCTCGTGTTTTCTAAGATAATATTTGCAACGAAAAGATTTCTCACACTCTGGACATTTATATTGCTTCTCTAAGTGTCTTATTTCATGCATCCGAAGTGAATTTTTCCAGGTAAAAGATTTCTCACACACTGAGCACTTGTGGCATTTCCCACCCGTGTGTGTTTGGCAGTGAATTCTAAGAGATGATGCATAAGCAAATGCTTTTCCACATTCTAAACATTTGAACTTTTTTCCCCCTCTGTGAACGTTCTCATGCATTCTGAGGAATTGTACTGTACGGAAAAATTTCCCACACTCGATGCACATATAGGGCTTCACACCTGTATGGATACTTTGATGTTGAAAAAGATTTCCCTTACAAGAAAAACATTTATCACAATCATTACATTTATATAGTTTTTCTCCCCTATGTGTCCTTTGGTGTTTCTGAAGGTTATAAGAATTGGCAAATCTTTTCCCACATTCTGGGCATTGATAGGGTCTTTCCCCAGTGTGAACTCTCTGATGTTGAATTAGTTGTGATTTGTAGCCAAAACATTTCCCACATTCTGGGCATTCATGGAGTCTTTCCCCAGTGTGAACTCTTTTATGTTGAATTAGGTGAGCCTTCTGGCCAAAACACCTCCCACATTTTTGGCACTGATGGGGTCTCTCTTTGGTGTGAACTCTCTGATGTTGAATTAAATTTGACTTGCAGCTGAAACATCTCCCACATTCAAGACATTGATGGGGTTTTTCCCCACTGTGAATTCTCTGATGTTGCAGCAGGCATGATTTGTTGGAAAAAGATTTCCCACATTCTAGGCACGTTTTGCTTCCCTCCTTTGTATGTGTTTTATTGTGTTTGCAAAGAGATGAGCTCTGAGTGAAACACTTCCCACATTCTAGGCATTTATAAGGACTCTGCGCTGTGTGAATTTTCTTATGTTTTCTAAACAATTGTTTATAACGGAAAGATTTCCCACACTCCAGACATTGATAAGGTTTCCCTTCGGTGTGGATTTGCTGATGATTAAGCAGCTGGGAGGTTTGAGGAAAGCATAGCCCACATTGCACACACTTGCAGGGCTTCTCTTCAGTCGGGTTCTTCTGAGGCCTAGAGAGACGCCGTCTCTCAGGAAATCTTTCCCAGCGCTTCCAGGACTCCTGAGATCTCTTTCCCTGATGGATTCGCTGATGGGCTCCAAGGTCCGAGCCTTTAGCAAAACGCTCCCCGCACTCTCCGCATTTGTAAGGCTTCAGTCCAGGGTGGCTCCGGAGATGTTTGGCAAAGCTCCACACTCCAGGAAAGGATTTCCCACAAAGGACACACAGGTGGGATCCATTCCCCGTGTGCAGCTTCTGGTGGATCAAAAGGAGGGACCGGTAAGCAAAGGATTTCCCACAATCGGAGCATTTGGAGAGTCTCCCCTGATTCTTTTGGGGGGACCTTTGGCCAAAGTGTTCCTCCCTCTGCATAGTCTCCAGGGCTGCTCACTTCCACAACTTCCTATCAGAGGAAATTCAAACAAGCAGAACTTTGGCCAAAAGGTTGGACAATGGGCAGGAGGAGGGGATCAACTATGAGTCCAAAAGCTGAGAAGACGAAACCTCTGGTCCTGGTGACTGACTCAGATTGGATCCTGCAAGCAGAACTTTGTGCAAAGGTTTTCCTGGTGGCACCTGCAGAATGAAGAAAAAAGAAGTGAAGGAGAGAGGAAGATTTATTTTCTTCAGCTCTCCAAATAGCCCAAACAATAACTGGAAGACCTCCTATATCAGTGGTTCCCAAGCGTTTTTTGGCCATGCCCCCTCTAAGCATCTCTAAAATCCTGATGCCTCCCCTGTGACATATATTTCTTAATTTGCTGAAAAAGTGAACTCTACTCATGTGGAGGAAGCCTAAAAGGCCATTAACGTGGTTTATACAAGGTTCAAATTGCTCCCATTAAAAAATCAAATTGCCTCCCTGTGGTGCCTGGGCGCCATGTTGGGAACCACTGCTGTATATGAACCCTGGAAGCCCCTCCAAAAAAACTTCCATTCAGTCCCCCCAGAATCAAAGCCATGCTGGGATCCCCCCTATGTCCCCCCTCCCCCGGAGCAGACCTCCCCTTTTCCTTTTTTTTAGCATGATGAGAGGAATGGCTGACAAGAATCTCTGTTGCCCCCCACTTGCCTGCCTTAACAGTGGATGATCCCTGCCTTTTCCTTTTCCACAGGAGGGGGGGTGGCCATGATGCTACATGATGTGAGACAAAGTGCAAAGATCCCCATAGGATTTTTTCAGCTTCTATCCAGCTTTGTAGAAACGAAAGTAAACAATTAAAACACTAGGGTAAAAGCAAAAACTACCAATTCTTCTCCATTGAGATGAAGCCGAAAGCAAATGGTCCTTTTCTGCCTTGGGAAAACATTCAACTCAATTCAAGCCATTTGAACCCCTTTTCTTCCCCTAAAGAAAAACCCTCCACTCCCCATTGAAGCGAGAAGGACGGGTATTTCTTTCAGCCACCCAATAATCCTCCCCTTAAACCCTTGGAGGAGAAGCCCCCTTTCCCTCCGTGGGGCGAGCCTTCCCCCACTTTGCCCAGAGGTTCCCAGTCCAGCCCCGCATCCGCCCGCACCTTCCTCCTGGCACCGACTCGAGGGGACTCGGGATTACCTTCCTCCTGGCGGGGAGAAGCACTCCTGGCAGCCAGAGGGAGAGAGGGAGCCGCACCTGCCCGGAGCGGAGCCCAGCAGCAGCCTTGCCGGACGCCCAGAAGTTGCACAGCTGCCCAAAATGAGGCAACTGGGGATCAAAACCTCCCGGAAATTCAGCTCCAATAAACGGTGGAGAGGGAGACCGAGAGGAGCTTACTAGAGAGGTCCTTCGGAAGCCTCTCCCCGCCTTTTCCGACCCCCGTTTCCTCCCTGGTAGAGTGGTGGAGACGCTCTAGCCCCTCATTTCTCTCTTCCTGCCCAGGGGACTGCAGTTTCTCGGCTCTTCAAGCGACGCTTCCCCCTCGCAGCGTGCTGGGCGAGCCGCCTCTTTCCCGACCGTTCGGTGTTCATAGAGGACGGGACCCTTTCCTCATTTCCTATGCCCCGCCCGGAAAGGGAAGAGGCGATTGGGGATCCTCGTTCCCTCCTTCCCCCGAAGTTTGGGGAAACTTCAATTTCCCCTTATTGTGCCCTTCGGGGCAGCATCAGGAAACACCATCCCATAAACTTTGCTTCCTTCGTGGTTTGCTGACTGTAGGTAACTGGTCAGTTTGCATAACTTTCCAAACCACAAATGAGGAAACCTTCAGAATAACAGATGGAAGGGAGCTCTGAGGTCATCTAGTCCAACCCCTGCCCAAGCAAGAGACCCTATATCATTCCAGACAAGTGACTTCTTCTGAAAACCCTCCACTGATGGAGCACTCGAAACGTTTAGAGGGAAGTCATTGCAATGTTCAATTACTCTGTTAGGAAATTATCCTTTATGACAGCTTCTCAAATATTGGAAGGCTGCCATCCTGCCACTTCCAGTCCCTCCCTTCATTCAGCTAGACATAACCAGTTCCTGTAATTAAATAAAGCCAGTACCTGCAACCTTTCCTCTTTATGTTGTATCCTCCAGTCCCCTACTTATCTTTCTTGTTCTTCCCTGCATCCTTACTAGTCTCAGTGTCTCTTTTCTATTGTGTTACAAAATGTACAAAAACTCAGAGATGAACTTTAGCCCAATCTGGAATGTTTAAAGGTGTTCGTGAATAAACGGTTTGAAACGCTTGGAGGGTTGCAAAGAAACCCCAGAGATGGGAGCTAATTTTAATAAGATTTTGCCTTGCCTGTTTTGGAAAGAAAAATGATATTGGGATCAAGACGGAAATCAGCTCTTCAAGAGAGGCTGAATCACGAAGGGAAGCCCAGAAGAGTTCTGGAATTCTTACTTTGTTGATAAAGGTTGGAAGGACAGAATCTTAAATTCAGAAAGTTGTTTCGCTGTGATGAAAGAAATGTCCTTCTGGGTTTGGCTCCAAGTGGGGAAAAAGACCCTGGAACATGGAGGCTGCTTGGAAAGATGGTTTATTGTTGGACAGGACCACATGGCTTGAGTCCTGAACAGAAAAGGTGGTCACATGCTTCAATGTTGGTGGAGAAGAAGGGAAGGCTGAAGGAGGGGCTTGCTAGGCTTTTTATAACATGTTCAGTCCCACCTCTCTGTTTCCTGTTCCTGTGTAAGAAATGTATTCTGATTGGTTGTCAGACTCCCATGGGTCATGCAGGGACAACTCTCTAGAGTGTGTTTTGAATCCAGGTTTGGTTGAGTTCTCAGATGCCATGTGGTCAGTTGGGGCCAATATTATCATGCTTTAATCCCATCTCCCTGTAGCTGAAATGGAGAAGTCTTTATTATGTAAACTGGACTAGCGTGGCCTTAATATCCCATTGACAAAGTGAAGGAAGCTACAGGCAGCTATTCTGTGTTTTAAAACATGTTTCTTTTCACATCCAGAGAAATATTCTGCCTTTTCAATATTTCCTAGGATATTTCATTTTTCTGGGAGAGGGCTGGGTGATAACTTCCTACAACAGTGACATTTTTCGGAAGAGAAAGTAGGACAAAACGAGGAGGATAGGAAGAATGTGGCATTCATTGAACATTAATTTTAAAGAACACTCCCGAAATTATGATGGATAGCCAAGTAAATTACATGTCCATCATTTGCACATAATTTAGTTCCAATTTGAATTTGAATTACACTATATTGCCAAAAGTATTCTCTCATCTGCCTTTACTCGCAAATGAACTTACTGTAAGTGACATCCCATTCCTAATCCATAGGGTTCAATATGATGTCGGTCCACCCTTTGCAGCTATAGCAGCTTCAGCTCTTCTGGGAAGGCAGTCCACAGGGTTTAGGAGTGTGTTTATGGGAATTTTTGACCATTCTTCCAGAAGCGCATTCGTGAGGTCACACACTGATGTTGGACGAGTTTACGTGGCCTACCACTTCATGGCTGAATTGCTGTTATTCCCAAACACTTTCACATTCTAATAATACAGCTGACAGTTGACTGTGGAATATTCAGGAGCGAGGAAATTTCACAACTTGATTTGTTGCACAGGTGGCATCCTATCACAGTTCCATGCTGGAATTCACTGAGCTCCCGAGAGTGACCCATTCTTTCACAAATGTTTGTAAAACAGTCTGCATGCCTAGGTACTTGATTTTATACACCTGTGGCCATGGAAGTGATTGGAACACCTGATTCTGATAGTTTGGATGGGTGAGCGAATACGTTTGGCAATATAGTGTAGAATAACAGAGGTGGAAGGGACCTTGGAGGTCTTCTAGTCCAACTCCCTGCTTAGGCAAGAAACCCTACCCCACTTCAGACAAATAGATATCCAACATCATCTTAAAAACTTCCAGTGTTGGAGCATTCACAACTTCTGGAGGCAAGTTGTTCCATTGATTAATTGTTCTAACTCTCAGGAAATTTCTCCTCCGTTCTAAGTTGCTTCTCTCCTTGATTAGTTTCCACCCTTTGCTTCTTGTTTTACCCTCAGGTACTTTGGAGAATAGTTTTGACTCCCACTTCTTTGTGGCAGTCAGCAGCCCCCGATTTATCTCTGACAGTCTGTTGTTCAATTCCAAATATCATTTTGCCTTTTAAAAATCTCTGTTAACTCTCTTATGAAAATTATGAAACAGTAAATGGCTCTGCATTTGATCTCTCAACTTCACCTTTATTCTCTGTGTTCTGTGCCAAGCATCACAAAGAAGCTTTGTATCCCTTCAATAAGGCACTTCAAAATGGTTTTTAAAAGTGTACATTGCCTTTATTGTGTCATTGAAAAACATGCCACCCAAGCCACAAGTCAGCTCTTGTGAATGGGAGATGATATATGGGAGAGGTTATACACGTTTATAGTGATAAACATACTGTTTATTATGGTTTATACTTTTTAAATAATTTTTTAAAAAGTTAATTTAAAACAAACACAACATCCTTCTTTACATGCTATAGAAAGTATATCAGTTGGTTACAAAAAGACTTTCGTGCATCTCTTCCACAGTCAACAAACATAATTCATATTAACTTAAGTATTTTAACTCAAATATTCATACATGTCACCATCATTATATCTTCATTTTCATTTGACTATAATTGTTTAAGTGTCCATCATAAAATATACCAAAATTTAGTACATAACCACATACTGGCCTTTCAATTACTATTTCTAAAATCCTCCACTAACACTAAATCCTTATGTCCTATTTTAGCTAAACATCCAAGATATTTAATAACAAAGTTTTCTAATCCTCCTTTCCAAATCACTATTTAAAGTTTACATTGTTTCCTTATGTTATATCCATATCTATATATACGTTGTTATATATTCCAGAGGGTAAGATACAGAAGAAGAAAAAACCAAAGAATCTATGGATTTAAAGAGAGAAATTCTATTAGCAAAAGCATTGATAACACTGTTGACAATCAAAGATAAGCTGAATAAGGAAAAAGAAAGAGGGCATCAAGATTATATGAGAGATCTTATAAGCAAGGAGTAGCTAAGAGGAGTCTATACAAAGCTGACCATGAAGATGATTAGAGGACTGGCATCACTGATGGCAAAAGATATGAGACTGTTTTGCTCTTGGAAAGATACAGGTTATAGATGGAAGAATATAATTTAAAACTAGTTAAACTTAGTGAAATATATTGACAATAGATATAGCTTAAATAATTGATAATGTTACTAATGTATACAATGTGTAGTGTTATGATGAATATAATTGGATATGAATATTGAATGGTACCTATGTAAGGAAGATAGCAATCCTTTTGGATTATACCTAAAGGTTAATAACAACAACAACAACAACAACCACTTTTAAATTACTCACAGGCATTATTGCAGATAACATTATGGATTATTTGGAAACAAATAACATCTTGCCAGTAGAGCAAAAAGGCAACAAAAGAAGGAGCAGGGGCACAAAAGATCAGCTCCTAATTGATAAAATGATATTAGAAAATTGTAAGAACAGAAAAACGAACTTGAATATGGTGTGGATTGATTACAAAAAGGCATTCGACTCATTACCACATAGTTGGATCATAAAATGCTTAGAAACAACTGCCATTAGCAAAAATATTACATCCTTTACTGAAAAGGCGATGAAACAGTAGAGAACTGAGTTGGCAGTAGGGAATGAGAACTACGGAATGGTTAATATCAAGCGAGGAATTTTCCAGGTTGATTCACTTTCACCTCTTCTCTTCATCATCGCAATGATCCCACTATCAGTAATCTTAAAAAAAAAAAATGAAATTAGGCTACCAAACAGCCAAAGAAGCTGAAAAAAATTCTCATTTATTATATATGGATGATTTGGAACTCTATGGAAAGTCAGAAATAGAAATCCAATCACTGACAAACACAGTCCGAGTATTCAGCACCGATATTTCAATGCAGTTTGGCATGGAAAAATGCGCCACTGTATCCATAAAAAGGGGCAAAATCACTACATGTGAGGGAATTGAAATGCCCAATGGCCAACTAATTAAATGCAAAGAAAATGAAGCCTACAAATAGTTAGGCATTCTGCAGTTGGATAACATCAAGCATGGAGAAGTAAAAACTATTGTCAGGGGAGAGTACACCAACAGAGTTAGGAAAATTTTGAAATCTAAATTGAATGGTGGAAATACAATCAAGGCCATGAATACCTGGGCAATACCAGTTATAAGATACACAGCTGGTATAGTTAACTGGACACAAGCTGATTTGGACATTTTAGACCGAAAAACCAGGAAACTAATGACAATGCACGGCAGTTTACATCTGCATGGTGATACTGATAGACTATACCTGCCCCAAAAATCAAGTGACAGAGGATTATTACAAGTGAAGCAAATAGTTGAAGAAGAAAAACATGCACTGGCTGATTATTTAAAAGAAAGTCAAGAACATCTATTAATCGAAGTAAAGAACAAAAATCTACTGAAGGTCCAACAGACGAAACAAGAATACAGAAAAGATGTGATAAAATCAAGAATGGAGAGGTGGCAGAACAAAGCATTGCATGGCCAATTTCTGGGAAAAATAAAAGATAAAGTGGACAGTGAAAAAACTTGGTTATGGTTAGCAGCAGGTACATTAAAGAAAGAAACAGAGTCACTAATCCTGGCTGCACAAGAACAAGCTATCCACACAAATGCCATTAAGGCCAAAATCGAAAAATCCTCTGATGATGCCAAATGCAGACTTTGCAAAGAAGCTGATGAAACTGTTGATCACATACTCAGCTGCTGTAAAACAATTGCGCAGACTGATTATAAATTGCGGCACAATTCAGTAGCACAAATGATCCATTGGAATTTGTGCAAAAATTATAATATTAAAACAGCAACAAACTGGTGGGAACATAAGCCTGAAAAAGTCACCAAAAATCAGATGGTCAAGATCTTATGGGATTTTTGCATACAAACGGACAAAATGCTGGCGCATAATACACCAGACATCACACTGGTTGAGAAAAATAAAGTTACAATCATAGACATCGCAATACCAGGTGATAGCAGGGTCGACGAGAAGGAATATGAAAAAATCGCAAAATACCAGGACTTAAAAATCGAAATTCAACGACTATGGCACAAACCAGCAATGGTAGTTCCAGTGGTAATTGGCACACTGGGTGCTATTCCAAAAGTACTGGAATTACATTTAAAACAGTTAAAAATTGACAAAATCACCATCAGTCAAATGCAAAAAAGCCGCACTGCTTGGATCTGCATGCATATTACGAAAATACATTATGACGTCCTAGACCCCTGGATGGGGCCCGACTAGTAATCACTAGTAATCTTTCTTTCTTTCTTTCTTTCTTTCTTTCTTTCTTTCTTTCTTTCTTTCTTTCTTTCTTTTTCTTTCCTTCCTTCCTTCCTTCCTTCCTCCCTCCCTCCCTCTCTCTCACACACACACAAACAAAATATTCTGGAACTGCGCTGCACTGGGGAGTTTTCATGTATAGAGGTGCCTGGCAGCAGCAGTGGCAACAGAGCACACCCTGCCCTTCGGGGGCTGGTTACCCTAGCCAGATCAACTGCGGCGGCACCAACAGACGGTGGGATACTCTTTCTTTTGGCAGAGGGAGAAGGAAGAACGTGCTCTGTGAGGGCAGGCAGTGCCTATGTGCAGCAGCCCCAGAAAATCCGCCTGCCCGCACCCCTCCCAAATCACCAGTCACTGCGCTGCCCCTCTCAGCCCCAGACTCTCATCTCCAGCAAGGACTGCTCACTCACTCACTGGCTGGGCCAGGCTGGATGCTGAAGACAAGAGGGCATGGGGACGGGAAGGCCACATGGAAGGCAGGCAAGCATGGGGGGGTTGTGGGGAAGGAAGTAGGCTGCTAGCTCCCTTCCCCGTGGCCGGCTGGCCCCGACATGCTTGCCTGCCTTCACTAGCTGGCCTTGGGGAGACCGGGAAGGCCACGTGGAAGGAAAGCAAGCATGGCAGGGCTGCAGAACGCAGGGAAATAGGGGAGGCAGGCTGAATATGAGTATGAGAATTTGTATTCTTTGTAACAATATCCAAATGTCTTACTTTTGTATCATTTCTTCCAAATCACTTTTCCTCATCAATTCTATCTGGTCTTCCATTTTCCTATTTTGGTCAACTTCTTTGTCCATTAGCTATTGATTTTAAAACTAGCCAACTCACTAAAAATCTGTTTAATGTTTTTATTAATATTTTGATTTCCTCCAAAAGACTTTTAAAATTATGACAAAACTATCAGCAAAGTTCTTTTTACCTCAGATATTCTGTCGGTTGTGCTCTAGGATACATATTCTATGATTCTATTTATTTCCTGGATTCGTTAATCCTGCCCAAATAGAGACTTTTGATGGCTTACAAGGCTTTAGCAGAAGCCTTAGCTTTTCGCATTATTTTGTGAACACCCCCTATGTTTGCTTCTTATCCATTTCCCCCTTTTTTTTTTAAAATTCTTAGAATTATAGGGCTAGAAGGGACCTACCACAGAATAACACAGCTGTAGTCTTCTAGTTTTACCTTCCCTGCCCAGGAGTCTTAATATACTTCCAGACAAGTTCACATGCTCTCCCACGATCTAAGAGTTTCTAATCCCCCCTCTTTATGAAGTCTTATATGACTTCTAAGGGTTGAACAATTATGAAGAACTGTTCTATCATCAGGGCCTATTAGGGCTTTTTCCATGTGAGTTTTCTGATGTCTCCCTTTTGAGAAAACATTACCACACTCTATGCATCTCTACGGCTTCGCTTGCAGATGGACCTTTCTGATGTCGAATTAGGTGTCCCTTCTGGCCAAAACACCTCCCACAGTCTGGGCACTGATGGGGTCTTTCTTCAGTGTGAACTCTATGATGTTGAATTAGCTTTGACTTTTCATCAAAACACTTCCCACATTCTGGGCACATTTCATTTTTCATGCAAGGCTTCTCCCTTTTGTGAATCCTCATGTTTTCCAAGGTAATATTTACAACAAAACGTTTTCTCACTCTTCGGACATTTACCATATTTTTCGGAGTAAAGGATGCACCAAGGTTTTGAAGAGGCAGATTTAAATCTATAATCTATAACATAGCAAAAAACAAACTGTAGTATTTAGAGACAGGTCGCAGTCGTATTCTCCACGTTCCTTTTCTAACAACTCTCAGTTAATCATCTATAGGGAGACCTCTATTTACACCCACAATGGAGCCCAACATTTCTGTTGTTAAGGGAAAAACTTGTTAAGTAAGTTTTCCCCAATTTACGACCTTTCTTGCCACAGTTATTAAGTAAATCACTGCAGATGTTAAATTAGTAACATGTCTGTTAAGTGAATCTGGCTTCTCCCTTGATTAGTTTCCACCCATTGCTTCTTGTTCTACCCTCAGGAGCTTTGGAGAATAGTTTGACTCCCTCTACTTTGTGGCAACCCCTGAGATATTGGAAGACTACTATCATGTCTCTCCTAGTCCTCCTTTTAATTAAACTAGACATATCCAATTCCTGCCACCGTTCTTCATGTTTTAGTCTCCACTCCCCTAATCATCTTTGTTGCTCTTCTCTGCACTCTTTCTAGAGTGAAAGAGTATTTTTCCAGGCAAACCATACATCACACTTCAAACATTTAGATTGCATCTATCCTATATGGATTAGAGTGTGGCTTTTAAGGACTATTGACAAGAAAACGCTCTCCCACGATTTGAGTTTCTAATCCCCTCCTCCCCCCTGCTTATGAAGTCCTATACGACTACTAAAGGTTGAACAACTATGAAAAACTGTTCTACCAACAGGGTCTATTAGGCCTTTTTCCATGTGATTTTTCTGATGTTTTGCTTTTTGAGCAAAACATTACCATACTCTATGCATCTCTATTGCTTCACTTATGAATGGACCTTTTGATGATTTTCAAGATGTTGTTTTTGGGGAAAACCTTTCCCACACTCCAGATATTTGTACAGCTTCTCCCCCATGTGGATTCTCTGATGAGCTCGTAACCGTATTACTGTGAGAAAACTTTTCCCACATTCCCCATATTTATAGGGCCTCTCTCCTGTGTGACTCTTCTGATGTCTCCGAAGTTCAGCAGACGCCACAAATCTTTTCTCGCATACTGGGCATTGATAGGGTCTTTCTTTGGTGTGAAGTCTCTGATGTTGAATTAAACTTGACTTGTAGCCAAAACATTTCCCACATTCAGGGCATTGATGGGGTCTTTCTTCGGTGTGAACTCTCTGATGTCGAATTAGATGTGACTTTTCAATAAAACATTGCCCACATTCTGGGCATTGGGTCTTTGTCCAATGTGAACTCTCTGATGTCGAATTAAATTTGACTTTCTGCCAAAACATTTCCCACATTCAGGGCACTGATGGGGTCTTTCTCCGGTGTGAACTCTCTGATGTTGAATTAGGTGAGTCTTCTGGCCAAAACACCTCCCACATTCAGGGCACTGATGAGGTCTTTCTCCAGTGTGAAGTTTCTGATGTTGAATTAGGTGTGACTTTCTGCCAAAACATCTCCCACATTCTGGGCACTTTTCATTTTTCTGCACACACTTGAAAGGGTTCTCTCCTTTGTGAATCCTCTCATGTTTTCTAAGATAATATTTGCAACGAAAAGATTTCTCACACTCTGGGCATTTATATTGCTCCCCTAAATGGATTCTCTGATGAACCTGTAGCCGTATTGCTGTGAGAAAACATTTCCCGCACTCCCCGCATTTATAGGGCCTCTCTCCTGTATGACCCTTCTGATGTCTCCGAAGTTCAGAAGAATCCACAAATTGTTTCTCACATACTGGGCACTGATGGGGTCCGTCTCCACCAGTGTGAAGTTTCTGATGTCGAATTAGGTGTTCCTTCTTAACAAAACATCTCTCACAGTCTGGGCATTGATGGGGTCTTTCTCCGGTGTGAATTCTCTGATGTGTCCGCAGGCATGATTCCCTGGCAAAACATTTCCCACATTCTGGGCATTGATGGGGTCTTTCTCCAGTGTGAACTCTCTGATGTTCGATTAATTGTGACTTTCTGCGAAAACATCTCCCACATTCTGGGCACTTTTCATTTTTCTGCACAGGCTTGGAAGGTTTCTCTCCTTTGTGAATCCTCTCATGTTTTCTAAGATAATATTTGCAACGAAAAGATTTCTCACACTCTGGACATTTATATTGCTTCTCTAAGTGTCTTATTTCATGCATCCGAAGTGAATTTTTCCAGGTAAAAGATTTTTCACACACTGAGCACTTGTGGCATTTCCCACCCGTGTGTGTTTGGCAGTGAATTCTAAGAGATGATGCATAAGCAAATGCTTTTCCACATTCTAAACATTTGAACTTTTTTTCCCCTCTGTGAACGTTCTCATGCATTCTGAGGAATTGTACTGTACGGAAAAATTTCCCACACTCGATGCACATATAGGGCTTCACACCTGTATGGATACTTTGATGTTGAAAAAGATTTCCCTTACAAGAAAAACATTTATCACAATCATTACATTTATATAGTTTTTCTCCCCTATGTGTCCTTTGGTGTTTCTGAAGGTTATAAGAATTGGCAAATCTTTTCCCACATTCTGGGCATTGATAGGGTCTTTCCCCAGTGTGAACTCTCTGATGTTGAATTAGTTGTGATTTGTAGCCAAAACATTTCCCACATTCTGGGCATTCATGGAGTCTTTCCCCAGTGTGAACTCTTTGATGTTGAATTAGGTGAGCCTTCTGGCCAAAACACCTCCCACATTTTTGGCACTGATGGGGTCTCTCTTTGGTGTGAACTCTCTGATGTTGAATTAAATTTGACTTGCAGCCGAAACATCTCCCACATTCAAGACATTGATGGGGTTTTTCCCCACTGTGAATTCTCTGATGTTGCAGCAGGCATGATTTGTTGGAAAAAGATTTCCCACATTCTAGGCACGTTTTGCTTCCCTCCTTTGTATGTGTTTTATTATGTTTGCAAAGAGATGAGCTCTGAGTGAAACACTTCCCACATTCTAGGCATTTATAAGGACTCTGCGCTGTGTGAATTTTCTTATGTTTTCTAAACAATTGTTTATAACGGAAAGATTTCCCACACTCCAGACATTGATAAGGTTTCCCTTCGGTGTGGATTTGCTGATGATTAAGCAGCTGGGAGGTTTGAGGAAAGCATAGCCTACATTGCACACACTTGCAGGGCTTCTCTTCAGTCGGGTTCTTCTGAGGCCTAGAGAGACGCCGTCTCTCAGGAAATCTTTCCCAGCGCTTCCAGGACTCCTGAGATCTCTTTCCCTGATGGATTCGCTGATGGGCTCCAAGGTCCGAGCCTTTAGCAAAACGCTCCCTGCACTCTCCGCATTTGTAAGGCTTCAGTCCTGGGTGGCTCCGGAGATGTTTGGCAAAGCTCCACACTCCAGGAAAGGATTTCCCACAAAGGACACACAGGTGGGATCCATTCCCCGTGTGCAGCTTCTGGTGGATCAAAAGGAGGGACCGGTAAGCAAAGGATTTCCCACAATCGGAGCATTTGGAGAGTCTCCCCTGATTCCTCTGGGGGGACCTGTGGCCAAAGTGTTCCCCCCTCTGCATAGTCTCCAGGGCTGCTCACTTCCACAACTTCCTATCAGAGGAAATTCAAACAAGCAGAACTTTGGCCAAAAGGTTGGAAGATGGGCAGGAGGAGGGGATCCAGCATGAGTCCAAAAGCTGAGAAGACGAAACCTCTGGTCCTGGTGACTGACCCAGATTGGATCCTGCAAGCAGAACTTTGTGCAAAGGTTTTCCTGGTGGCACCTGCAGGATGAAGAAAAAAGAAGTGAAGGAGAGAGGAAGATTTATTTTCTTCAGCTCTCCAAATAGCCCAAACAATAACTGGAAGACCTCCTATATCAGTGGTTCCCAAGCGTTTTTTGGCCATGCCCCCTCTAAGCATCTCTAAAATCCTGATGCCTCCCCTGTGACATATATTTCTTAATTTGCTGAAAAAGTGAACTCTACTCATGTGGAGGAAGCCTAAAAGGCCATTAATGTGGTTTATACAAGGTTCAAATTGCTCCCATTAAAAAATCAAATTGCCTCCCTGTGGTGCCTGGGCGCCATGTTGGGAACCACTGCTGTATATGAACCCTGGAAGCCCCTCCAAAAAAACTTCCATTCAGTCCCCCCAGAATCAAAGCCATGCTGGGATCCCCCCTATGTCCCCCCCAGAGCAGACCTCCCCTTTCCCTTTTTTTAGCATGATGAGAGGGATGGCTGACAGAGTCTCTGTTGCCTGCATTAACTGGGGATGATCCCTGCCTTTTCCTTTTCCACAGGAGGGGGGGGGGCGATGATGCTACATGATGTGAGACAAAGTGCAAAGATCCCCATAGGATTTTTTCAGCTTCTATCCAGCTTTGTAGAAACGAAAGTAAACAATTAAAACACTAGGGTAAAAGCAAAAGCTACCAATTCTTCTCCATTGAGATGAAGCCGAAAGCAAATGGTCCTTTTCTGCCTTGGGAAAACATTCAACTCAATTCAAGCCATTTGAACCCTTTTTCTTCCCCTAAAGAAAAACCCTCCACCCCCCGTTGAAGAGAGAAGGGCGGGTATTTCTTTCAGCCACCCAATAATCCTCCCCCTTAAACCCTTGGAGGAGAAGCCCCCTTTCCCTCCGTGGGTCGAGGCTTCCCCACCCCCTTTTGCCCAGAGGCTCCCCGTCCATCCCAGCATCCACCCGCACCTTCCTCCTGGCACCGACTCGAAGGGACTCGGGATTACCTTCCTCCTGGCGGGGAGAAGCACTCCTGGCAGCCCGAGGGAGAGAGGGAGCCGCACCTGCTCGGAGCGGAGCCCAGCAGCAGCCTTGCCGGACGCCCAGAAGTTGCACAGCCGCCTAAAATGAGGCAACTGGGGATCAAAACCTCCTGGAAATTCAGCTCCAATAAACGGTGGAGAGGGAGACCGAAAGGAGCTTCCTAGAGAGGTCCTTCGGAAGCCTCTCCCCCCACCTTTTCCAACCCCCGTTTCCTCCCTGGTAGAGTGGTGGAGACGCTCTAGCCCCTCATTTCTCTCCTCTTGCCGAAGGGGCTGCAGTTTCTCGGCTCATCAAGCGACTCTTCCACCTCAGAGGGCGCTGTGGGAGGCGCCTCTTTCCCGACCGGTCGTCGTCCATAGAGGCCGGGAGCCGTTCCTCTTTTCCTACGCCCCGCCCGGAAAGGGAAGAGGCGATCGGGAATCCTCGCTGCCTCCTTCTCATGAAGTTTGGGGAGACCGGCGACAATTTCCCCCTATTGTACCCTTAGGGGCGTCAGGAAACACCATCCCCATTGCTTCCTTGGTGGTTTGCTGACTGTTGGTAGCTGGTAGGTTTGCATAACTTACCAAGCCACAAATGAGGAAACCTTCAGAATAACACAGATGGAAGGAAGCTCTGAGATCATCTAGTCCAACCCCCTGCCCAAGCAAGAGACCCTATACCATTCCAGACAAGTGACTCTGAAAATTCTCCACTGATGGAGCACTCAAAACTTTAGAGAGAAATCGTTGCAATGTTGAATTGCTCTGTTAGGAAATTCTCCTTAATTCTGGACTGGATAATCCCCTAGATTATTTTCCAGTCATTGCTGTTTATTCTGCCTTAAGTTGCTTTGGAAAATAGGTTGTCCCCTCTTCTTTATGACAGCTTCTCAAATATTGAAAGGCTGCCAACCTGCCACTTCCAGTCCTTCTCTTCGTTCAACTAGACATAACCAGTTCCTGTAATTAAACAAAGCCAACCTTTCTTCTTATGTTGTATCCTCCAGTCCCCTACTTATCTTTCTTGTTCTTCCCTGCAACTTTACTAATTTCAGCATCTTTTCTGTATTGAGATACAAAATGTACAAAAACTCAGAGATGAACTTTAGCCCAATCTGGAATGTTTAAAGATGTTCACGAATAAACGGTTTGAAATGCTTGGAGGGTTGCAAAGAAACCCCAGGGAATAGGAGCTAATTTTAATGAGGCTTTGCCTTGCCTGTTTTGGAAAGAAAAATGATATTGGGGTCAAGACGGATATCAGGTCTTCAAGAGAGGCTGAATCACGAAGGGAAGCCCAGAAGAGTTCTGGAATTCTTACTTTGTTGATAAAGGCTGGAGGGACAGAATCTTAAATTCAGAAAGTTGCTTCGCTGTGACATTTTTCGGAAAAGAAAGTTGGACAAAACGAGGATAGGAAGAATGTGCCACTCCTTGAATATTAATTTTAAAGAACACTCCCAAAATTATGATGGATAGCCAAGTAAATTACATGTCCATCATTTGCACATAGTTTAGTTCTAATTTGGTGGTGGATGATGGATTGCTTTATAATTGATTCCATGACTTTACATGTGACGCAACACAGGGAGATTGGTCTTTAATTTTCGACTAGATGAAAGATTGGTATAAAGATTTTTAAAGATTGGTATAACCGCTGCTGCTGACCATCGTTTGGGCAGGGAGCTGGTTCGAAAAGATACCTCATAGATTATGCCTAGTGGCTCAGCTAGGGCAGTAGCAAACTTTTTCAAAAAGTAGGCACATACCCCGTTTCCCCGAAAATACGACAGGTCTCGATACGAAACCCAACCAGGCTTTTCAGCACATGGGTTAAAATACCCCCCCCTAAAATAAGCTCCCCCCAAAACTACTTAAAACGCATGCGCGATGAGAGATGGCAGGCTTTTCAGAAGTTCACCAAATCCGAAAGATAGGGGTAATGTGGGATGGGGGAGAAGAAACGAGAGGGGTGTGATTTATTTCTTTTTTGCACTTATTTAAATGTGTCACATTTTGCACCCTGGTCTCCTTCAGCCCCGTGTTGGATGGTTGCAGCGACTTGGAGGTTGTGTTCGGGTGGGCGCAGCCCCTCGGTTGCCATCCGCTACCTCCAGGTGGGAGAAGTGGGCTGCGAAGGAACGACTTGTTCTGCCCAACCCATCACGTGTTGCCCGGTGGCCGGGCAGAAGAAGTCAGGCGAAGGAAACCCAACAGCCCTGCCACCCACCCCACCTCCCTCTATCTCTCTCACCCTCTCCACGTGACGCGGCCCCTCAACCTCTCGGGACATCGCCTGGCAAAGCCCACGCCAAGCAGGTGCGGCACCTCCTTTTGACAGCTGCCTTTCTATCTTTCTATTAAGCGTGCCCGAACGGTCCTGCTCAGTGGCAACCACAAAAGTCGCTCGCCCTCTCCTTTCCTCTTCGCGCCTTTTGGAAAGTGCTGCTCCCATGGAGGGAGATGACTTTGACTTTGAACGCTCCGACGCTTCTCACGGTTGACCGCTACCACCGCAGTTCTTATCGCGCAGCTGCAAGGCTTTGCGGCTTTCCTTGATTTTGGGAGCTGACTTTGGCGGATGCGGGGCGTTTCACGCTTGCTGGCAGCTCTTGCCGCGATTGGCATGGAGTAGCGGCGAGGCTGCTTTTAGAAGAGTTTGGAGCCTCCATTTCAAGTCGCAGTAAATGCCACCTATTCCCCTCTAGGAGAGGAGGAGGAGGAGGAGGAGGAGGAAGAGGAGGCTGCATGAGTGTGGAAGCTTGCAGGTGAAAGGAGGATGGGAGAGGGTCTGAGAAAGTCAAAGCCCTCCCCCACTCCTTCCCTCTTTTTCTTCATGAATCTCCCGCCCCCCCCCACACCCAAGCACACCACCCACCTCATCTCCCCCGTCTAGTTGGTGCAACTCTGCTTTTTGCAAAGAAAAAGGGGGGGGGAAGTCCCAGAGCAAGAAACCCACCTTGCAGGATATCGAATGACCCATTAAGCTGCGCCCCCCCCGCTTTCCCTCCCTTCCCTTCCAGCCGCCCCCCCCCCCGTCTTTTGATGAGCCCGAGCTGTCACAGCCAGCCAGGTTCGCTTGCTTGCTTAGGCCCATCCCCTGCCCCCCTCCACCGATAATAAGGCCACAGCCATGTTTCAGGGGTCAAAAAAAATAGGACCCTGTCTTATTTTCGGGGAAACATGGTAGTCCATCGGGGCCGGTAGATAGGGATCTCTTTAGGTTTTGTAGTGCCGTTTCAATATTATCTACTGTAAAATCAATATATGGTAAATCTTGTTATGATGCAACTACAAAGTGAGGGACAGTGGCCATTGCTGTCAACAAAGACCGAACTGAAGAACGTACCGAAAAGCTTGGCCTTAACAGCATCATTGTTACAGTCTT
Organism: Thamnophis sirtalis; assembly: GCF_051295495.1. NCBI lineage: Eukaryota > Metazoa > Chordata > Lepidosauria > Squamata > Natricidae > Thamnophis > Thamnophis sirtalis. The sequence continues at coordinate 1,595,614 of NW_028261383.1, forward strand.
CCCCTTTAGACACTTTTAAGGGTGAGATCGTTTTCGAGTTTTTATCATTTTTTGTTAATAAAATTATAGAAGGCTCAGGTGGACTTCAGAGTTCTTCCTCCTGTTTGCAATAGTGGTTGGTACATTCACCCTTTATCTGGTGACATAAGACTTTGTAGTGGCCTTTAAAGTTAGCCAAGTAGCCAATTTTGTTTTCTCGCCAAAGAGATTTTTTTCTTGGATTGCAACTTAACTTATTGGGGATAATTTTTTTCTTTTTAGCTTTCGAGATCATTTTTGGTACATATAGATTAATAACTCTAAATTGATTTAGAGTGAAAAACAATAATAATCTGCAGTTTTACAACCTGTGAACAAAAGGTGAACAAGGGATGCGAGGTGGGCAGCTATGAAATTATAGTTGGCATTTTTAAAGTTATAATTTGAAGTACCGTCATTACGACCCTGTTTGCAAGGACACAAATTGAGACAAAAATCTAACGTGCTGTGATCGCTGTTGGAAAATGGTTCTTTAACTTGTAAGCCATAAATGGAATTTAAGTATTACAGAATATGAGATCTAAGCAATTGTTGAGTCTACTGTTGCTCGTTACCAACCGCTCCAGCCCCAGAGTCACAACAGCATTGTACATGGTTACATGTAGAGGTTCAGTTGTATCTTCGTTTAGGCTCCAATTAATAGGAGGCAAATTAAGACCCCAAAGAAAGACAAGGGGGTGCAGGCAGGAAGCTGCCCACATTAGTAGCACAGTGAATTATTTGTATGACCAAGATCGCAATTGGGGCTCTATAATGTAGCAAAAAACAAACTGTAGTATTTAGAGACAGGTCGCAATCGTATTCTCCATGTTCCTGTTCTAACAACTCTCAGTTAATCATCTATAGGTAGTCCTCTACTTACAACCACAATGGAACCCAAAATTTCTGCTGTTAAGTGAAAACTTCTTAAGTGAGTTTTCCCCAATTTATGACCTTTCTTGCCACAGTTGTTAAGTGAATCACCGCAGATGTTAAATTAGTAACATGTCTGTTAAGTGAATCTGGCTTCTCCCTTGACTTTGCTTGTGAAAAGATCACAAAAGGGGATCAGGTGACCCGGGAAAACTGCAACTGTCAAACATGAGAGTCCGTGGTCAAGCACCTGAATTTTGATCATGTGACTATAGGGATGCTGAAAAATGGTAATAAGTCAGTTTTTTCACTGCCATTGTAAGTTTGAACGGTCATTAAACTGTTATAAGTCAACTATATTGACAAATCGATGGGGAAAAGCAGTTCAAAGAAATAAGACAAAAAGTGTAGGATATCGGGATAGGACACTTTTATCCATTTATCGTGGCCTACTCTTTCTTTTCCAGAAGATGCTTCTTGTGCGGAGACTCCAAAGTCATTTTTTTGGCACTGTCTATGTTTCTATTATCAAAGGTGAATCATAAAAAAGCAATCCCATTTTAAAATCCTCTTATTGCTCAGCAGCACCTACTCTTTCATCCAAAGCGAACAGGCTGCAAAGTACAAATTTTAATCAGGCGATCCTAGTCATCCTCTTTCTCTGTGGTCTTGAACTGTTTTAAATTAAACTGTTGGTTTTACTCCTGCCTTTTAAGCTTAGACATATCTTACAGTCATTGCTTATGTCGTGCACCCACTGTCCGGTTAGGTATTGTTTAAAACAGAAACATCAATCTAGTAATATAGTCATTTTTACTTATAGAACGTCTATAATGACAATTGTACTATTTTCCATCTTAACACATCCTGTTCAATTTCATTCCATGCCTGGTCACAATTATTTTGACACTGAATTTGTATTCTTTGTAACAATATCCCAATGTCTTACTTTTGTATCATTTCTTCTAAATCACTTTTCCTCTTCAATTCTATTTTGTCTTCCGTTTTCTTATTTTGATCAACTTTTTGTCCATTAGCTATTGATTTTAAAACCAGCCATTGTACTAAAAATCTGTTTAATGTTTCTATTAATAATGATTCTATTTATTTCCTGGATTTGTTAATCCTGCCCAAATAGAGACTTTTGGTGGCTTACAAGGTTTTAGCAGAAGCCTTAGCTTTTCGCCTTATTTTGTTAATACCCCCTATGTTTGCTTCTCATCCATTTTCCTTTTTCTTTTTAAATTCTTACTCATAGGGCTAGAAGGGACCTACCACAGAATAACACAGCTGTAGTCTTCTAGTTTTACCTTTCCTGCCCAGGAGTCTTAATATGAATCCAGACAATTTCACATGCTCTCCCATGATCTAAGAGTTTCTAATCCCCCCTCTTTATGAACTCTTATATGACTTCTAAGGGTTGAACAATTATGAAAAACTGTTCTATCATCAGGGCCTATTAGGGCTTTTTCCATGTGAGTTTTCTGATGTCTTTCTTTAGAGAAAACATTACCACACTCTATGCATCTCTATGGCTTCACATGGATCTTTTGATGCTTTCCAAGGTGTACTTTTCGGGAAAAACATTTCCCACATTCCACACATAGGTATGGCTTCTCCCCTGTGTGTATTCTCTGATGAACCTGAAGGTGTGTTGCTCTAAGAAAACTTTTCCCACACTCCCATTTATAGGGCCTCTCTCCTGTGTGATCCTTCTGATGTCTCCGAAGTTCAGAAGAATCCACAAATCGTTTCTCACATACTGGGCACTGATGGGGTCTGTCTCCAGTGTGAAGTTTCTGATGTCGAATTAGGTGTCCCTTCTGGACAAAACATCTCCCACAGTCTGGGCACTGATGGGGCCTTTCTCCGGTGTGAACTCTCTGATGTTGAATTAGCTTTGACTTTTCACCAAAACACTTCCCACATTCTGGGCACATTTCATTTTTCTTGAAAGGCTTCTCTCCTTTGTGAATCCTCTCATGTTTTCTAAGATAATATTTACAACGAAAAGTTTTTTCACACTCTGCACATTTATATTGCTTCTCTAAGTGGCTTCTCTGATGCATCCGAAGTGTATCTTTCCGGGTAAAAGATTTCTCACACACTGAGCATTTATGACTTTTCTCACCCGTGTGGATTTGGCAATGAATTCTAAGGGATGATGCATAAGCAAATTCTTTCCCACACTCTAAACATTTGAACTTTTTTTCCTCTCTGTGAACATTCTCATGATTTCTGAGGCTTCGTATTGTACGGAAAAATGTTCCACACTCAATGCACATATAGGGCTTAACTCCTGTATGGATACTCTGATGTTCAAAAAGAGTTTCCTTAAAAGAAAAACATTTATCACAATCATTACATTTATATAGTTTTTCTTCCCTGTGCGTCTTTTGGTGTCTCTGAAGGCGAGAAGAATTGACAAATCTTTTCTCACAGTCTAGGCATTGATAGGGTGTTTCCCCAGTGTGAATTCTCTGATGTTGAATTAGGTGACACTTTTCACCAAAAGATCTTCCACATTCTAGGCACTGATAGGGTCGTTCTCTGGTGTGAATTATCTGATGCCGAATTAGGTGTGACTTCTGGCGAAAACCTCTCCCACATTCTGTGCACTCATAGGGTCTATCCCCAGTGTGAAGTTTCTGATGTTGAATTAGGTTTGACTTTCTGCCAAAACATCTCCCACATTCTTGGCATTTGTGGGGTTTTTCCCCAGTGTGAATTCTCTGATGTTGCAGCAGGCATGATTTGTTGGAAAAAGATTTCCCACATTCTAGGCATTTTTTGCTTTCATCCTTTGTATGTGTTTTATTATGTTGGCAAAGAGATGAGTTCCGAGTGTAACATTTTCTACACTCAAAGCATTTATAAGGGCTTTGCCTTGTGTGAATTTTCTCATGTCTTCTAAACAATTGTTTATAACGGAAAGATTTCCCACACTCCAGACATTGATAAGGTTTTGCTCCGGTGTGGATTTGCTGATGTTTAAGGAACTCTGAGTTTTGGGAAAAGCACAGCCCACATTGCGCACACTTGCAGGGCTTCTCTTCAGTCGGCTTGTTCTGAGGCCTATAGAGATGCCATCTTGCAGGAAATCTTCCCCAGCGCTTCCAGGATTCCCAAGATCTCTTTCCCTGGTGGATTTGCTGATGGGCTCCAAGGTCCGAGCCTTTAGCAAAACGCTCCCCGCACTCTCCGCATTTGTAAGGCTTTAGTCCACGGTGGCTCTGGAGATGTTTGGCAAAGCTCCACACTCCAGGAAAGGATTTCCCACAAAGGAAACACAGATGGGATCCATTCCCCATGTGCAGCTTCTGGTGGATCAAAAGGAGGGACCGGCGAGCAAAAGATTTCCCGCAATTGGAGCATTTGAAGAGTCTTCCCTGATTCCTCTGGGGGGACTTTTGGCCAAAGTGTTCCGTCCTCTGCATAGTCTCCAGGGGCTGCTCACTTCCAGGGCTTTCTATCCGAGGAAACTCTAACAAGCAGAACTTTGGCCAAAGAATTGGAAGATGGGCAGGAGGAGGGGCTCCAGCATGAGTCTGAAAGCTCGGAAGAAGAAACCTCTGGCCTTGGTGACTGACTCAGATTGGATCCTGCAAGCAGAACTTTGTGCAAAGGTTTTCCTGGTGGCACCTGCAGGATGAAGAAAAAAGAAGTGAAGGAGAGAGGAAGATTTATTTTCTTCAGCTCTCCAAATAGCCCAAACAATAGCTGGGAGACCCCCTATATGAACACTGGGCCCCCCACCAAAGCCTCTTTTCCCTCCCCCCAGGATCAAAGCAATGCTGGGATGCCGCCTGTGGAGCTCACCCCTCCTCCCCTTTTCTTTGTTTGATGAGAGGGATGGCTGACAGGGTCCCTGTTGCCCCCCATTTGTTTGCCTTAACTGGGGATGATCCCTCCTTTTCCTTTTGCTCGGGAGGATGGTGGTGATGTACTACATGAATGAGACAAACTGCAAAGACTTCCCCCCCCCCCATAGGATTTGTTTTTAAAAAAAATATCATCTTTGCATCATTACACACACACACACACACACACACACACACACTCCATCTATTAATATGGTAATTTATACTTATATTTCTTCTATACATATTACTCTTTCAATGTAATTATTTATATACAATACATCTTATATCTATGTACATATATTCCTCTTATAACTATTGTTCTGTACTATTTTATATACAGTATATCTTACATTTCCCCGCTCTTATTATGCTGTTTTATGATTGTGTTCTAATTTCTTAATATTTTTTTCCTTTAATGCTTTCCTATACTTTGCATCTTTCCTCTAACCATTTGCACCATAAATTCCATACTAAATAATACTCAGATTCTCCTTTGTCTTTTATTTCTTTTGTAAGTCTGTCCATTTCAGCACATTCTAATAGTTTTTAAAATCACATTTTCTTCTTTTGGTATATTTTTGTTTTTTCAATTTTGTGCGTATATGATTCCTTCTGTATTTATGACATGTAGTATTAAGTATTGAATTTTTTTCCTCATAATTCCCTGTAATTATCCCTAATAGAAATAGTTTTGGTTTTAGTTCTATTGATTGTGTAGTTATCTCTTCCGGCCAGTTTTTTTAATTCTTATCCAATATTTTTTTGCTGCTGTACACATCCACCACATATGATAGAAGGTTCTATGGGCCTGACTACATTTCCAACAATCCGGTGAACAGTTCAGAAATATTTTCACTATTTTCACTGCTGGTAAATGCCATCTGTAGAACATTTGGTAAAAGTTTTCTCTGTATGCTGTTGCCATTGTTAGTTTGTAATTTAGTTCCCAGAGGTTTTCCCATTTTTCTAATTCTACCTTGTGTTCAAAATTTGTTGCCCGTGTTATCATGGCCTCTTTTACTACTTCTTCTTCCCTTTCAAATCACAATAGATTTCTTCTGTCCCCTGTAAAATTTTGTGTAATTCTTATGGTTCTTTGTAGAATCCGTCCAGTTCTAAATCCTTCTTGTATTAAGTCTGTATCTGCACGTATGGCCACCAGTCTATGTCCATTCCCTGATTTTTTAAATTTCTCCTGATTCTCTAACAAATCTTCATATCTTATTATTTTATTTATATCTAGTACGTTTAGATAGATTAGTGCATAGTCGATAACCAAATTTGAATTTTATTACAATGATTCCCTTTTTTTTTTTGCCATGTTTGCAATAGAGTGCTTCTAATTTGATGCCTTTGGAAGTAACTGTGTATTTTATTTTTCCCATCCCAAATGAAAGCATGCCAGCCAGGAGTTGGTTTCAAATTTTTTTACTACCGATTCAGTGGGTGTGGTTAGGTGGGTGGGCATGTGATTGAGTGGACACGGCCAACTTGATATCACTCATGTCCATGCCCACTCAGTCACATGCCCACCCACCTAACCACGCCCACCATACCAGCGTAAATTTCTGTTTTGCCAGCTGGGAGGCTGGCAAAGAAGCCTCGCTTTCCCCACTGCTGCTGCTTCTACAGCGCCAAACAGTCTTGTGTATCCCCTACACACATATACCCAGCGCTTGCCATGGGGCGAAGGGAGTACGGCCGGGGAGAAATCAGGGGGAAGGGGAGAAGGCTAGAGAGACGGGAAAGGAAGCCAGGTCGCCTCAGCGAGTGCCGCTCTTCCTGCCTCTTGAGGTTGGCTGGATTGGATACGCGACTGCTCTTGCCCACCCCGTTTCTCCTCCTCTTGACTGATGCCATGTTTTGCGGGAATAAAAGCGGGCACGCAGAGAGAACCGGGAGAGGAAGAAGCAGATTCTGAGCGGGCAGGTGGGCGCCCTAAATACCTGTATTTTCTCCTTCTCCTCCACGCAGCCCTTTGCTCGCCCATCCGCGGCTGCCCGCTCCCCTTCTGCAGGAGCGAGAAAGCAGTGTGGGAGGTTTGGCTAGATGGCCCAGTTTGTCTCGGAAGGAGGAGAAAGGAGGTGAAGCGGGAAGGTGTCTCCCTTGGCTGCCTTCAGGCACCTCTCCCCTTTAGGCTCGCCGGGTCTAGGCGCTCGCTTTCCCTACTGGAGAACCCCGGAACTTCAAGAAGAGACGGCTGTGGCGCTTTGAAGGCTACTTGCATTGCGGTCCTGCAGATGCCGAGGTGGCGCAGTGGTTAAATGCAGCACTGCAGGCTACTTCAGCTGACTGCAGTTCTGCAGTTCGGCTGTTCAGATCTCACCGGCTCAGGGTTGACTCAGCCTTCCATCCTTCCGAGGTGGGTAAAATGTGGACCCGGATTGTTGTTGGGGGCAATATGCTGACTCTGTAAACCGCTTAGAGAGGGCTGAAAGCCCTATGAAGCGGTATATAAGTCTAACTGCTATTGTAGCCTTGAGTCCGGCGGTCTCCATTCCTAGTAGGAAGTGAATGGCAACCTGCAAGGTTGTGAAATTCTGCCTCGCGTTGGGGGGGGGGGATTTTCTGACATTTTGCAAGGTGGGTCTCAAAGAGAATGAAGCGGGAATGCCACACCCAGAGCTGTCGCTTCTTCTTCGCAACAGCCGAGGACTGAAGAGGAGCCGAGATTGGAGGCCAGAGCAGTGTTGCACACACAAACACCCCAGCCTTCGCCCGCACCTCCGCACCTTTTCGGGTGCCCAGCTTGCCCCTCTCCCCACTACAACGGTGGGAGTTTCAGGAGACGCTGGCCGGTGCAGAGGCGCAGGCAAAGGCTGGGAGGCTCCCCGCAGTTCCGTCCTTGGCTGTTGCGAAGAAGCAGCGGCCACTCTGGATATGCCGCGTCCGCTTCATTCTCTTTGAGAGCCGTTTTGCATAATGTCAGAAAATCCCCCACTGGGCCGAATTTCACAATCTTGCAAGTTGCCACTCACTTCCTACTAGGAATGGAGATCGCCGGACCCAAGGCTACATACATTTGAGGCGGCATCTGCAGGACCGCAATGCAAGTAGCCTTCAAAGCGCCACAGCCGTCTCTGGATTTCTCTGGTAAGGATATAATTTCACAACCTTGCAGGTCACATGCCCCCCCCCCACCTAACCACGCCCACAAAACCAGCGAAAAACCGGCCTGACTTCCAACGCTCTATCTACGGCAAGCGGTAAGGGAAGCGAGCCCTGGCCCAGCATCCCTGCCTCTTTCTGAGAGCCAGCTTGGGGGATCGCCAGCCTCCCCCGCCACTGCGCCTTTCCCTCCACGAGGACCCTTTTTTTTTAAAGAAAAGAATGGACAGCAACATGTCTGAAATGGTTAGGGCCAATGTTCCCTCTAATTTTTTTTCACTGTGAGCGGAAAAGTATAGTGTTTGAGCTGTACAGTTTCATGCCTGAGCACCTAAGAGAGCAACAGTTTGAACTGCTGTCACGTCTGCTGGACATTTGCGCAACATTCCAAGCGTCAAGCGCCGATTGCGAGCGAGGTTTCAGCCTGATGAATGCCAGGCATGAAAATGTGCCACTCAAACACTATACTTTTCCACTCACACTGGGAAAAAAAGGCTCTCTGCTCAGCTTTTACATTGTTAGACTGGCTAGAGAGAGACATGGCACCAACAGCCTGGGTCCTGGCATTTTGCAGGCAACCTGTCCTCTCACATTCCTTTGGAATGCAACCCATCACATTTGAATTAGATTTTGCCAATTATCCTATTAAAAGATAATCCTATTATTGTAAAATACGACTAACTCAATATTAAAAACTGTAAATATTTAATGCTGATAAATAATAGCAGAAATTGTTATTTAGTATGATTAAAATCAGTATTGATATATCAATATAATATCTATCAAAATTGACAATAAACACTAAAATAACAATACAAATATATAATTTGGAATATAAATGTAATAAATATAATATATAAATGCAACATAAATGTAATAAAATAATTTATCACGAAACTCTCCCCCTTTAAAGTAGTAAGATCAATTAAAAAGTCTAGCAAGTTTGGACTATATGCTATATGTTATGTTACTTAAGAATATATATACCTCAGAATCAGATACAACATCCACATCATTTCCAACTGAGTCAATAAAATCATATGCCATGCCAAAACTATTTTAAATAAAGATATGAAATTAATCAAGTATTGCATTTATTTTTCATAATGAATGTACATTTTTTTATTATTTAAGTTTTGTACCCCATTTTTTCATCTTCAAGGTATTCAAAGCAGCTAACAGATTTTTTTAAAATTGAAATCTACTTAAAAACTGGTGTTAATCTAATTCAAAAAGTCTGGCTAAAAAGGGAATTATCCTTTTCTAAAACCAAAAAAGAAAGAAGAACTGCCGCAGGATTGTATTCCGTAGTATTTAATCAATGCATAGCTTTCAAATGTAATCCAAATTATATATCTAAACAACATTATAAATCATTTAAATATCAGAAGATTCGAGCATTGTTTTTTCTGATCTCTTGGCAGAAAGGATGTGTATTGGCATTTTATGGAATTTAAAATGATTAAGTCCATGACACAAATTGCACAATAGGAAATCCAGGCCAGAATGCATTTAACTCATTGTATCACCAGGGACCAGAATTTAGCAGGCCCAGGGAAAAAAAGTAGGTAAAGCCACTTTATAGCTAAATTTGATAGCATTAAAAATTAAATAGGATTAAAATCTGTGGTTTATAATTTACCCAGTTGTGCCATGTAGTCCACCCCACTCCTTTTGCCGGCGTTAGCCTGCTGCACCAAAGGGGCATGTAAGAGGGAGGGGAAAAAACAAGAGGAGATATCACCAACTGTGCCCCCAACGTTCATTTCTCTTCGGCCTGGAGAAAAACTCTTCCACAAACCTGTAACAGTCTTTGGCTGAAAATAACACAGTTCAAACATTGTAAGGCGCAATGTAGGACGGAAGTGAGTGAAATTTTAAACGAAATGGAGCTGATGTTTCAAAGCATCAAGGACCTTATACAGGAACAACATAAGGCTATGGTGAAATTATTTGATGGCATAGATCAAAAATATTACACAAGGGACAATGAGCAAAGACCAGGACAATCAGGAAAGAAAAGAGCCACCAGAAGGAACGAAGGGGAAAGCAGAACTGAGAATCCAGCGAGAAAAGATGACAAGGAGGCGGCGATATGATCAAAATTAATAATCATTAAGGAATTCAAACAGGAGGAAAATACTTTGGAAGATTTAAAAAGGAGTGGGAGAAACAGAAAGATATCTGGGGAAAGGAAATAGGGGCTAGGACAGATAGTTTTAAAACTAGATAGTGGGAAAGGGTAGAGGGGAGAAAAAGACGGATTGCATAGTGAGAATATGGATCTAGACAAGAGAAGAATATGGGAAGCAAATAAATAAAAATAAGACTTAAAGTACTCCATGAATATATTTTAATAAAATCATATGTATTAATATTAGAATTATATACACGGGATAATTATTTTCTATGTAGAGTGATAGATATTAGGATAATATTTTAATATAAATAGATATGAAGAGTGAAATATGGGAATTATGAAAAATTAAGCATTAACTGGGAAATTAGCGATTGAATGATGGTATTATTAATTATGCATAAAAATATTAATGTAAACATGTGTATTAACAGGAGTAGAACCATATGGAATGGAAAATTGGAAAGAACTGAATAGATTTACTCTATAAGGGAAATATGAATAACAAAGCAGGTGAAAGATGGAACATAGAAAAGAAATGTCTTTAAATATTACGGTGATATGGGGAAAAAGTTAAAATAGAGATAAAATAAGAGAGAAATAATAGTATATATATATATTGGTCCTCCTACCAAAGACCTTCTGGGGTTCTTCACAGGAAGGAAGGAGGGAGAGAGGGAGGGAGGAAGAGGAAAGGGAAAGTGAGTGAGATATGGAGGAAGGGAGGGAGGGAAGGAGGGTGGGAGAGAGATAGAGGGAGAGTAAAAGGAGAGGCACTAGACACAGCTTCAGAGGATGCTCTGAAACAGCACAGCAATCCAGGACTGGAAGTGACCTCAGAGGTCACCTAGTCCACCCCCCCCCCTGCTCCAGCAAGAGACGTTATGTCATCTTGGTTATTTTGGTGCCTCTAACATGGAGAAGAATTTCCCAGAAGTCCCCAGGCATTGCCAACCTTTCCCCCCTAGTAAAAAAAAACCTAGAGCAAAAATTTCATGCAATATTAAAAAGAATAGAAAAGGGGGTTGCTGTGCATTGTTTAATGACTGCTAAATAGTAAAATGGACAGCTAAATTGGCCACCCCCACCCTGTTACATGATAGATAAGCCACTCCCACCTAGTCACATGACTGCCAGGCCACACTCACAAAATAAGCCACGCCCACAGAACCAGTAGTAAAAAAAATTGAAATCCACCACTGTTGCAGACCCCTGGTATAGGGCCTCCTGATTGACCAGGTGGTTAGACTAGAAGACTTCCAAGGTCCCTTCCTGCCCTAAAATATAAAACTCATCAAGGAGCGGCAGACACATCTCACCCTCATTCAGAGCAAAACAGGGAAAATAATGGGGTTTTTTCAGATTCTACTCAGCTTTCTAGAAACAAAACAATTAAAATACTAGAATAAAAGCAAAACCTACAAATTCTTCTCCATTGAGATGAAGCCGA